>NC_056730.1:519425874-519727039 GCF_019279795.1 Protopterus annectens | reverse complement strand
CCCCTAAAACAAAACCATTTCCTCTTGAATTGCTAGAGCCATTTCCTTTTGTTACATATGCCATGGGAAGACACTGACAGGCAACATCAGAGCCCACTCCACAAGAGCCATGGATTCCTCTGGAGCCTTTTTTCAAGGCCTAGACACCAACTCCATTTTGGAAGTAGTTACCTGGTCCTCCTTGCACACCTTCACCAGATACTATAAACAGGACCACATATGCAGGGCTAGAGCAGGATTTGCCAGGGATATCCTACATGGGTTTTTGGAATTCTCATCCAGACCACCTCCCAGCCAGCAGTGAGCTTTTGTACTTGCCCACTAGTGAATACTCCAACATTGGAATAGAAAGACATAGGAAAGTTGTGTAAAATCTTACCATAACCATAGATGATGTTCTCTTCTATGTTGCATTATTCTTTCCCAACATCCCCCTTTTTTATCCTTGCACTTGCTCTCCTCAGCTTCTGTACAAGCTAGGCCATCAAGACAGACTTTGTCTGGGGCTTCCTTGGTTCTGAGGACAGATGCATGCAGATGTCACATTTATGGCCCACGTACCTGCCAACATGTCAGACATCTGCACCATCAGGGACTAGAAAAAGCTTTGGAAACCTGGCCGGACAAGTTGAAACTCACTAGTGAATACTGCAACATGGAAGAGGACATCTATGGTTATGGTAAGGTTTTACACAACTTTCCCTTCCTGTCCATCATGGAAACTGGAAAACCAAGTGTTTAGGTTGAGTTGCTGGAAATTGGGGTGAGGCATTTTGGACTGGAAGTCGAGGTGAGGCATCTTGGACTGGTTGAAAGTAGAGCATCACTGTATGGGAGAGTAGTCTCTGTTAGGTGAGGCCAGAGCAAGGGTCTGAAGATGCCAGAAAGGTGCTATGAGAATGAGCATTGCCCAGCACACTCTGGCTTTCTTCCAGTGTCTGGTGATCAAAAGAAATGGAAGGGGATGTGTAAAGGAAACTCTGGTGGCAGTTGAGGGAGAATGCTGTCCCTTAGTGATTGTCCTCCTGGAGGAATGGTATTGGAAAAGAAGGGTCAGTTGGTGTTGAATGGTGAAGCAAAAAATCACAACAAAGTTGTCCCCATTTCGGGAATATATTGTTTGCCACTTTGGAGAGGAGACCATTCAGGAGGGGGCAGTTGGCTGTCTGCTCAGTTTGTCAATCATCACTTTAAATGCCCCCATTATGTGCATTGCTAATGGAAAACAGTATGAGGCCTTCATCCATTCCTATACTGCATGGCTTCTTAGCATAGGGGATAAGTTAAGTTTCCCCTTTGCTGGTTGATGTACTGTACCACTGCAATGTCTGACTGTGTGGCGATCGCACCCTGAGGTAAAGCCTTTTGAAATGCTTGCAGTACTAGTATGATTGCCCTCCTTCAAAGGTTTGTGACTCTTATGCAGTCCAAGAACCCTGTACTATCTCTTCATGAAGTGCCCTCCATCTAATCAGACGCATACATGATTACTGTCCCCTTGATGGAAGAGGACCCAATTGAGGGGTTCTAAGGTCCGCCATGACTGGTTCAAATTTTATTGACAGCCTGAATGGGGCATGGGCTGGTAAGCTTGGTCCCACTGGATTCAGATTGTCCTTTGTAGAATCCTCATGTGCAGTATGGCATGAGGCGTCATCCTCATGAGGAAGATGATACCTTAAAATCAACCTACACTTTCTCTTTTCCTTTGGGGAACATACCTGAAATCTGACCCAAATGACAAGATTTGGTGATGTCTTTGTGAAATCTGTGCCATAGTAGCTGTCTGCACAAAAGAACTGGAGATGGTTCTCTGTGGGACCATGTACTCAAATGAGAAACCCAGGACTGTCAAGCTGGTTTGCTATAGGCACCAGTTCAGAGTCAAGGTGAGAGACTGCAATGTTGCTGATCCTCCAGGGCAAAGGCTAGATCAGCGACTTCTGGTCTCCAGAGTCAAATGCCAAAGTCTGACACACAGCTGCCATGATGACATTGGTTTTAGAGCCTTCACATCATTCCTAGCATCCTAGTAGCCATCAACACTGGGGACTACCTGTTCCAATGTAGTCTGCATCAATGAATTTGGATTAATCCATGCCAACTGTTCTGGTGCTTCAATTTGATAATGCTGCTGGTGCTGAAAAGGGGTCTGCAGGAGGAAAAGCTCAAGGAGTAACTTGAGTCAGTATTTGGACTGACTTGTTAACTGTTGCAGCCAAGATGACCCCATAACCAAAGCTGAGCCTTGACAAAGGCCAATGTTGTGTGCTCCCAATCTTGCTAAGTACAGAAATAGTTAGAGGCATTGAAGTTGGACAGTTCTTTCTGAAGAAAAGCTACATGCTTGGTGCCAAGGGGTGGCATTTTCTATGGTGCTGGAAGTGTCCTGACAGAGGAGAGGGGCTCCGCAATGAGAGTGGGTACTGAGGGAGGGAACTTAAGCAAGGAAAAAGTGGATGAATATGAAACTTGGTGGGGTGGTTATCCTGAAAGTTTTAGATGGCGAGAAGCTTCTGTAGGAGGGTGGGTTCCTCTAGATTTTTCTCTCTTCTCCTCCCCTCAAGTTGAGAGTGCACCGAGGAGCCCGTCTGCTGAATCGGGAGAATGATCTCTTTAATCACAAGTGAGTTGCACTGATCTGGAAATAAATCCATTGCATAGTCTGCTTAGGACTGTCCCATATGTAATATGTGGAAATTGAGGTGGCAGTTTATGGCCATACTTGCACCTCAAAATTTATGCTTCTACATCCTTTATCTAGTCCTAGTAACCTAAGCACAAACACCAATACCACCACAAAATATAAGAATAAAATAGGGACAAGTGGCACTAAGCCAACAAGATGGGGCAGGAAGGGGAAAATTTGAGATTGGTAAAGAAGTACTAGCTCACAATGTTAAGATCATCCCCCAAATGAGCTTTATTATAGTTGATTTGCAGTTTTATTTTTAAAATTATTCCCAATAATCGAACAAAATTCTCTCCAATAAAACTAAGCTCTGAATAGATGTTTTAATGGTGGTAAGATCTGGATGATTCACATTAGAATAGGATTACGAGTAGGGAGGCTCACGAGTCTGAGGACTTTCACAAGAGGACACCAAGGGCACCAGTCCTGCTGTTTCAATATCTGCACAGAACCTGAAAAATACATTTTTGGTATGAAAGTTAAGAATTCAGGGGTCTGTATGGCACAGCAATGTCTCTCAGTTTAGTAGAGTACTTTTTATATCAAAACAAGCAGGTGTTGACCAACAATTATTTACCGTTAAAATTAAAAAAAAAATTTTAAATATTTTAAGGTTGACAGAATAAAGCTTGTATGCAGAGAAAAAAATAAGCCATTAGATGTGCACTCAGAAAAATATAATAAAAAATCTCAAAATTCTCTAATTTCCCATTCTTTTCTCCATAACATTAACTTCATCTTTTATACTGCCTCCTCAGCAATCTTTTTATATATCTTCTGACGTATAGCTATCCACTACCCGTATGCAATAAAAAAGATGTTTCTATCAGATTCTTTGCTTTTCTCTTCCTTCATAAAACCTGTAATGTTAGGTAGTCGAATCTCACCTTCATTTTTACATATGGGTTCAGAGTCGAACCTCTGCTCCGACTCTGTCGATTTACAAGCTGGAAGACGTCTGGTTGGCTTGTGGCTAAGCAGGTATCCCATGGTGCACCAGTGCAATCCCCAGATCTCGTTTGCCACGTTGATGAGTTCGGATGTGTTTCTCTTGGTTCTGGCTAAGTCCTTTTCAAATTCTTTCCATTCGTAGTGGATATTGCATATTTAGTGTTATCTTATAGGCTTTTGCCTAAGTTGTCCTTGTGGACTTTTTTGACTGTAGTAGTATTAGTATCCTGTGTGCCAGTTAGGCGCCGTTGTGCATTTTGCCTAGGTAGAGTGTTAGTTTTGGTGTTTTTTTTCCCGCTCTTAACGGGCTCCTGTTAACTTGTCTTTGGCGGGGATCCGCTAAGGTGCTTGTCAGTGTTCACATTACCAGTATAAAGGCAAGCTAACTTGCTTTTCCTCAAAATGGTTCTAATCTTACACAGTCTAAAAATATGGTTGGTCTTCTGTTTTACAAATCTACTTGTCTCATATCTTTTCTTACTTCTGCTTTGTTTAATTATTGATTTTGCTAGCATTTTTTCCCCAGAGAGCTTCCATATCACAACCTGCAACTCTTCTTCCTCCTGAAACACTTTTTTACTTGACTGTAATCTCACTCAGATTCTCTTGATTTCAGTGTACCACCCATTCCTTTTCAAACTTTACTTTAGTACATGATCCTTTACTCTTTATTCTCCTGCCATAATTATAAACTACCAGATGTTTTTCACATCTTTGTAAATTTCCTGTCAAAATTTTGACACTAACCTCTTTCTAATCAAGCCTTCCTTATTTATAACCACAAAAATGATAACTGCAGAAAGATTAAATGCACTATTGGCTTTTAGTAATCCTACCCCCATTCTTACTATAGTTATACATTCCTGTTTTAGATGAGCTGAACCTAGAGCCCTACAAACAGTGTAACCCTTAACTGTAATTTTGAAACTTCTACAAACTAAATATTTTTCAATTAGTTTTCAGTCAATGCAAAATCTGATCTACTTTATTTCTAAATCATTCTAAATGGCTTCCACACATTTACAGTACACTATAAATTCCTCGGGTGTACCCATTGCTGACTTACCACTTACTTTATACAAGGAGTAAATCCCTAAAATCTAATCTTGTTTTCACTAAAATAACAGCACTTGTTTTAAAACTATCCACAAAGCATTTGCATTTATAATTAAACCTAATCTTATTGATTCCAAGATCTCCCAAGTGTTTCCAATTTTCTTCATCCCTGCGGTATTTGTTGCTAAAATATAACCACTCCGTTCATTAGAGTGAATACTCATTTGACACCCCTGCTTAATCCAACAACCCATTTTAATCTCCCCCATCTCTGTCCACTATTGCAGTCAGATTTTATGAGTAGCCTAAAAACCTTCTAAAACCGTAAATTATGCAAAATAAGCAGCATCAGTTGGATTCACAAATTTGTAAGCCTTTGCTAAGTCACGTGTAATCCCTTTGCTTGAATTTCTTTCGTAATAAAATTCACAAATTCCTTAATTTTTTAATTCTTTTTTGTTTGTATTCATAAATCTCCTTGTCTGAAGTTGTATTCATAAATGTCATCTGAAGTTGTTAATCTTCTTCCTATTCCTCACTGATGGGTTCGGTTCCAAGCTCTCTGAACTGAGTCAGCCTTATACCAAGCTTGCATGCGCAAAAAACTCTCGACCTAAGCTGCTACCTACAATACCCTTCACTCGGTTACCCCAGATCTCGTTTGCTGCGCAGCCATATAGCAACATTTCACCGAGGTCTCCAGCTAAGTGATTTATCTTTCTAAATTTTACAAGTTTTTTTTGGATTTTTTCATGTTAGTTACTAGTTTTTTGTATCTTTCTACCCTCAGCTCTACCCACAGGTATCCCTTTTATACCATTGTTGGTATTGGTCCTTCTACCACTGTGGTATCCCAATGCCATTGTTGGTATTTCCTCTTTCTTCACTTTTTCCTATATTTTTGTGTGTTCTCTATTATGTCTGAGAAGAAAAGCACTACGGGGTTTAAACACTGCTCTTCTTGCAGTGGTAAACTCCTGAATAGCGAGTGTGTACTGTTTGGGGGTCCCGCATTTGTCGGCAAAACCTCCATGTGATGTTTGTGCCAGCTTCAGTCAGCGGATGCTGAATGAGTGACATAATAAATTGATACTTAAGGGCCTGCTTTCTTTGCCTTTTTCAGAGGCTATTTCTGCGATGGAGATCTCATTCCCTCTTTTTGTGGACAAGAAATGTCCTCTCTCAGATCCCTCTTCACTGGCTGGGGACAGGGGTAAATGCCATACGCACAAGGCCCATAAGTCTTCCTCCAAGCACCATACTGCCTCCTCGGTTCCAACCACCTCGGCTCTAGTTCGGCGCCAGTGATGCATACCAAGGTTGCCTCATCGGCACCTGTCCCGACTACTACAGCGCCAACTACAACCTCAGTTCCGACCAGATTGTCTGCCTCCATCTCAGCACCGATGTCCCCCATCACTGTTCTGATGTCTGTTCTGACTACAACTTCGGAGTCGTTCTTGACCTCGACCCCAGCTGTGACCTCAGCTCAGAGCCAGTTCTCAGCTCCAACCATTCCTTTGTTGTCAGTTTCTTAGCTGGAATCATAGGTGCCATTCTGTAATACACCATGGACCCAGTACTCCCTGTCTGTGGACCCGTTTGTTGGACAAGCCTGCAGCCCCTTTTTGGACTGGCCTGATTCCCCCACAGGGGCATCGGTAAGATCCACCAGGAGCCTTTCAGAATTGGAACTGGTGCACCTTTTTGACCAGCTGTTGGCCGCCAGAATTTCAAATTGTCCTAGACCCCATCCCACTCTGGGCTTTGGGTCGATTACACCGGCAACCCCTACATACTCTCCTCCCTTGGATCCCTCAGTTCCAAGGCTCATTATACCAGTTTGAGAGGACCCCTTCCTCAGCATTGACAATGACAGTGTCTGAGGCCCCTTTGTGTGTCTGTTCCGTTGGAACCCACCCTTCCTCAATCCCATGCTTGGGGGATGGAATCTCCAGTTCCGGCCACGGTTCTGACTGTGTTGTCTGTTCCGTCTTCGGGTCCGAGGGTGACTACTGTCCCAAGTTTGCTTGAGGCTCCGTCCCCAGCAGCAAACTGTGTGGAGCAGGGTATGACTCCGGTTCCAATATTGTCTTCTTCGGTTCCGGGCTCCCACTCCTTTTTGGGCAGGCCCACTTTCTGGGTGATGGAGAGGGTGCTTGCTTCTAGCAATCCTCAGTCGGTCATCCCTCCAGTTTTTTCTGAGCCACAGCTGTCAAAGGCCGTCCCCCAGGACTCCGAGAGCACAAGGCCCAGGAAAGCCCTGTCCAGGGTATTTCCCTTTGAGTCTTCTTCGGATGCTCCCACAGAAGAACCCTCTCGGAAACGGGCATGTAAGAGAAAACACATGGACTCCCCAGAGCAGTCCCTCACAGAAGATATGGACTATGATGATAGGGAAGGATCCCTAGAGTCACCCCCCCTGACCGATAGGGAAGGATCCCTAGAGTCACCCCCCCCCGACCATGTCTCTTTTGGAGACATCCTGGAAATCTTGAAATAGAGGGGTGACTGGAAGCCCTCCAATCCTTCCTTAGAGGAATCCATATTCCGGCAGGCCTTTCGCTCTTGGCCCTCTACTTCTTGGGTGACCCCCGCCGATGAGTTGATTAAGCTCATCGTGCAGCGGGCGTGAAAGAATCCGGACACTGTTGAGGCCATCCCTAGTAGATCAGATAAGGTACACTCTTCCCTCCAGAGGGTCAACCCCATTGGTTTAGAGGTTTTCCAGTGGACGCTATGGTGGTGGTGGCAGCTGCGAAAAAGGACCTTGTGGAAGAGAGTCCTGCTGTCCACCCGCCGAACAGTGAGTCCCAGGTGGTGGACAGGTTAGGGAAGCAGGTTTTTGCATCAGCAACCTTTGCAGTTTCCTGAACATTTTGGCACATTTTACGAGGCTACAGAGATCTCATCGCCGTACTCTCTGGGACCCTCGCGGGCCAAGTTTCGGATGGAGCATGTGATAAAGTTGCTTCCCAACTTGCCACCCTAGAATCAATATCCAATTCGTCCATGAGGTTGCTGTCCCACGCAAATGAAGGAGCAGCTAGAGCTGCGGGTGCAGGCGTAGTCATGAGACACCACGCCTGGATGCACATTTGTGACCCCGCGGACTCCAAGTCTTCCTTTTTAAATGCCCCTATTGAATCGTCAGCTCTTTTCGCTGCTAAGGTCAAGGATACATTAGCCAGGTGCGAGCAGGACAAGAAGACCTTGTCTGCCATGGGCCTACGCTTTTCGAAACCTCAGCGTTCCTTCTCCAGGAACCAGAGGAGTGGGAAGATGTGGCACAAGAAGTCTCAAGGTCCTTTCCATGAAGCACATGGTGAGGACTCCCCCAGAGGCAGAGGGGGTTCTAATAATGGAAGACTCCCCTTTCGGGGCAGAGGGGGTCCCCAGAGCCAGGACTCCAGAGATTCCTTCTCAGGTAGACCATATCAGCGCTCCTGAAGCACTGCCCGATTGCTTTCCTCTGGAAGCAGTCTGGGCACATTTTTCTCTGCACTAAGCTGCCTGGCTCTCTTACAAATGATCAGTCAGTGCAGAGAATCATTACCAGAGGCATCCACATCCCCCTAATATCTTATCCAAGACCTCCGAAATCCCTTCCTGATGTTCCACCCAGTCAAAGGGAGGAGGCAGCTTCCGAAATATGAAAGCTATGTCAAAAACGAGTCATCCAACATGTCCCCCCAGACCAGTCCGGATCAGGGTTCTACTCAAGATTTTTTTTGGTGCCAAAGAAGACGGAGGACTGGAGGCCCATTCTGGATCTCAGCCAACTAAACAAATCGGTAGCTCAGACCAAGTTCCGCATGGTCACGATTCAATCCATCCTTCCCTTTCTGCGAGAGGGTGTGTGGATGTGCTCATTAGATCTCCGGGATCCATATTACCACATCAAGATGGACAAGCACTTCAGGAGCCTCCTTCGCTTCCAGTTGGGAGCACATCATTACCAATTCAGAGCCCTGCCATTTGGTCTCTCAATGGCCCCCAGAGTGTTCACGAAATGTCTAGCAGCGGTAACAGCTCATCTTAGACTTCAGGGATTCCAGTTGTTTCCGTACCTAGAAGATTGGCTCCTCTCTGCCCCCACCAAGCACCTACAGGTCAGGGCTCTCCACTACACTCTGGGCATCACCGTCCACTGGGAGAAATCCAACCGTCAGCCCTCACAACAGTTGGAATTTATAGGGGCAATGTTCAACACTCAATCAAGTCTGGTCTCTCTTCCTCCTTACAGACTTCAGAGATTGAGCACAAGTTCAAGTAATACTCTGTCGAAGAAAGGTGTCTGCAAGGGAAGTTCTTCAGGCTCTGGGGTCTATAGCTACAGCCATTCCAATTGTTCCCCTAGCCAGATTACACATGAGATTACTACAATGGCTCCTTCAGTCCCAGTGGATATCCAATCTTCACTCCCCGAGCTCACAGATTCTCATCATCAACACTTGCAAACAAGATCTCCCCTGGATGAATACAGATGAAAATCTTTGGCGTCGCCCCTTCCAGGCTCCCCAACCCAGCACCACGGTAACCACGGATGCTTCCCTGATGGGGTGGAGGGGCCACTTCCAGGGAAAGTCAGTCCAAGGCACGTGGTCCAACGTAGAGGTCAACTTGCATATCAGTGTCCTTGAGTTGAGCGGTGCTATTGACATTGCAAGCTTTCCATCCGGAACAATTACTATCCAGTCGGATAACATGTCCATGGTCTGGTACATATGCAGGGAGGGACCAAATCCTACCCCCTATGTAGAATCCGGCATTGGGCGATAGCTTCCAACTGCTTTCTGATAGCAACGCATATCCTGGGGGAGCTCCAACGTGATTGCGGAAAGGCTAAGCAGATGCATCCTGTGTCCTCACGAGTGGTCTCTCAATCTGTGTGTGGCAGCAGAAATTTTCAGACATTGGGGCCAGCCATGCTGTGATCTTTTTGCCTCCCCCTCAAATACAAAATGCAGCAGCTACTTTGCCCTTTTTCCCCCTCACGAGGAGTCACTGAGAGACGCTTTGATTCGCGATTGGCCCACTGGTCTCCTTTATGCTTATCCTCCAATTCCTCTGATCCCCGTGTTCTAAAAACAGCTATTTGGTTGAGAAGCAAAGTGATCCTCATTGCCCTGTTATGGCCTCGTCAAGTATGGTTTCCCTTCCTCCGACCTCCTCTGCTACAACCTCCTTGGATCCTAGACACTCGTTAGGACCTCATATCTCACCCACAAGGTGGACTCCCCTGAATCTGTCCACTCTCAAGCTGACTGCTTGGTTTCTCCACTTAGGTTAGTTGCCAGGCAGGAAACCCTCTTTTCACCCGTCTGTGATATTATCTTGGCGCCTCATAAACCATCCACCAGGAAACTTTACAGGGACAAATGGAAAAGATTCTCTATTTGGTTACATAATCGGAAGCTAGATCCATTCTCAGCTCTTGTAGCCACTATTCTTCATTACCTGGCTGAACTGTTCAACAGTAGGGTGTCAGTTTCCACCATTCGAGTCCATCTAGCAGCTGTTTCCAACTTCTGTAATGGTTCGGATGGAGTCCCATTTATTTCCACTCACCTTTGCAAGACTTTCCTCAAGGGTATTTTCCACAGCAGGCCTCCCATCAGGCAGCCATTGGAGGCATGGAATCTCTCCTGGGTTCTGAAGTCTCTTTCTCTGCCCCCTTTTGAGCCTGCTGCAACATGAGATCTAAAATTCCTGTCATGGAAATCCTTCTTTCTGGTGGCTGTCACCTCAGCCAGACAAATTTCTGAATTGCAAGCATTATGTATCAAGAGCCCTTATCTGATCTTTCATAAGGACAGAGTATCATTTTGTACTAACCCATCCTTTCTTCCCAAGGTGGTTTCTGATTTTTTTCTATTAACCAGACCATTGAGATCCCTGTATTCTTTCCAAATTATTCAAACAAGGGAGAATACTGCCTACATTTTTTGGATGTTCATAGACAATTACATTTTTACCTGAACAGAACTAAATCCTTTCGCAAGTCGGACCAGCTTTTCTTTTCCTTTGCAGGCCCCAGAATGGGAGGTACAGTATCAAAAGTTACTTTGTCTAAATGGTTCAGGGATTGCATTGCCTTCTCATACTCATATTCGCTTACGAATGAATCTAAGCCTGGCCAAATCAATGCTCATTCAACTAGGGCTATTGCAGCATCGGTTGCCTTCCACTCTAGGGCCTCCATGGATGACATTTGTGCAGCTGGCACTTGGGCTAAGCCCCATACCTTTATCAAGCATTACAAATTGGATCTGATCTCCAGGGGAAGAGCGGCCTTTTGCTCAATGGATCTCAGGAATGTTCTTCCATAAGGGCCACCCAAGTTCTCCAAGTAGCTGGGGATTCCGTCCCATCAGTAATGAATAGGAAGAAGATTAACAGCTTCAGATAAAGAAGTTATGTCTTACCATAATGTTCTATCTGAGTTGTTGATCTTCTTCCAGTCATCACACCCTTCCACTGTCCCCCTCCAAAGGTTCCTGGCATATCTTCTGGGTCTTTGTGGTGTCTTAGGGTTTCTGCGCAGAGAGTACCTCTGACTTGTTGTTTCTTCTATATGTTGCATGCAAACTCGATCTGAGGTAACTGAGTGAAGGGCATTGTGGGTAGCAGCTTAGCTGGAGAGTTTTTGGTGCACCCAAGCTTGGTATAAAGCCAACTCTGTTCCGAGGGCTTGGAATTGAAGATCAACAACTCAGATGGAACATTATGGTAAGGCATAACTTCTTTTTCTAATAACATCTCCTAACTTATTTTTTTCTTACAAAGTAGTTAAACCTCATCTGCCTTTTTCCACAAAAAATGTATCACTTGTCACATGTTTTCTGATTTAGAGCCTTTTTAATGCATTTGTCTATTAAATTTTTGGTCTGTTTGTTCACCCCCATAACAGCTTATCCCTGCTGGTGGATTACTGTGCTTTTTACTAGTTTATTAACACCCCCCCCCCATTTACATTTCCTTTCACCTTCCATTCTAAATGTTTGTCTTTTTGGTAAATGGTGCCCTCCCTATCTCTCACACAGATGACTGGAGTTTAACAGCTTGGGTGCTGGAGGAGCTAAGCAGGAGGTTGGAGTTGGCAGTTTGTCATGTCATCCACCACAAGGATAATGGGGGAGGGTGGGCTTCTTGCAACTGGACATCTTTCTGTGGAAAGTAGTAGATGTAATCCTGTTGCAAAGCAAAGCTTGAATAGGTAATGCAGGGTGATGTGCATAACATAGCTTATGCTGCATTTTACTTCGGGCTTCCCCCATCTCTTAGTTATTAAAATCTCCATCAAATTGCAAAAGACCAGCAAATATGGCTAGTTCAACAACCCAAAAACATATTAAATGAAAAAATGAAAGCCAGCAGTACTCTGTGTGGAAAATAGTGTATTAAAACTACACATCAATTAATTTATTCACATAAGACTCCAGACCAGTTTCGGCTACACAGCCTTCCTCAGTGAACAGAAACAAACACACCCCACCAGCAGATGATGTATAAATACATACTTTGATTGGCCAATATTTTAAACAGACATCATTTAATTAATTAATTAATGTTCATTGAGGTCTGGTGGAAAAAGCCCTTCTAGCTTAGCAATCCACTTTTTTTCTTTCAAATTTAATATTTCATGTAGACCAACCCTGTCCTGTGTTTTATTCAAAATACAATCAATAATGGTAAAACTAAATGTACCAGTTTTATGTTTGCAAATATGTTTGCATAAGGCACTTGACTGTTTGTGGTTCTTTATATCACTAATATGTTCACTTATTCTTAATCTTAAAGGCCTGGATGTTTGCCCCAACATAAAAGGCCGGGCATGTACAACTGGCCAAATAAATCGCCCAACTAGTGCTACAGTTCCCAAAAAAAGTTAGACCATATACTACAAGTGTAGTCTTACTACTAAAGCTTTTCGTCTTAAGCACCCTGGGGCAATGAGAACAATGGCCACATGGGTTGCAACCAAACAGTTTATCACCAGTAATGGTTCTCTGACTCATATTTGTATCCTGAACCTGACATCTTTTGTAATGACTAAATAGGGACCCCAGAGAATGACCTTTCTGAAAGGATTATGAACATTTCTCTCCCAAAAGTTCTCCAAGTGAACCATCACCCTGCAGGATATTCCAGTGTCTTGAAATTATATTCATAAATGAATGTGTTCTTTCCATAGGTCGTTACTAATCTGACCTGATTTTTGTCAGGAGGATCTCCTCTGTGCTCAAGTAGTCCAGATCTCTCCTGCTGGGTGGCAAACTGGCTAGCCCTACAGATGTCACCAACCCTGTATGCCCAATCTTTAAATCTGGTAATGAGATCTTATTCATAATTATTATATTTGGAGGGACTAGAACAAATTCTCTTAACCTGGAGAAATTGAGACTTGGTGATATTTCTGATGACATGTTGGGGGTGGAAATTCGTAGCATGCAACAGTGTGTTATATTGGGGGAATTTTCAAAATATCTCAGTCTCCAAGGTATCCAGTGGGGTACATTTCACCAGAACTTCCAGGAAAGTGATCTCATATTTATGCCAAGTAATCGTAAACTCAATACCCCATTTATTCTGATTTAGATATTCAGCAAATTCCTGTAAATAGACTTCATCGGCTCTCCACACCATCCAACAGTCATCAAGATATTGCCTCCAAATATCAATTTCATCCAGGTATAGGTTGTGACAGTTGTCATAAATTAATTGCTCCACCAAATATGCCATGAACAGGTCAGCATATATGGGGGCAAAAGATGTCCCCCATAGTAACTTGAACTTTCCATACACATTGCTTTTAAAAGTAAAAAACATTCTTGGTTAAGGCATGTTCTGCTAGGCAGACCAAAAAGAGTTTAAAATCTGGACTATAAAGTTTAACTCTGTCTAGCCAATATTGAAGTGTAGCTAGACCTGCCCAGTGGGAGATTTTGGTATACAGGGAGGTGACATAGAGGGTACATAATAGCCAGTGAGGTTCAAGTTGTAAATCTGATAGTATGCCCAAAAACTGAGTGGTGTCTTGGATCCGAGCCCGTATGTGTGACAACAAAGGTTTCAAATTAGTGGTAAGGAATTCAGAAAGGGGTTCAGTAAGTTATTAGACTCTCCACCCTTGGGTACATATTTGATTGATGCCTCAGTACTCCACCTTTAGGAAGTTGGAGCGGTGGTTTAAGGATGATGCTGCAAAGCACTGTCTCCTTGAAGAAGGAGGGCCCACTTTGATATGGCAGGGATTCATTGGTCCTGTAGAAGAGAAACAAATTAGTTAATGGTGAATTATGGGCAGATGTCAGCAGTGTAAGGCAGTTGTCCCCAGAAACTGGGAATAAATACATCAGAGTTGCATAACATTTTGGCAGCCGTGTCATTTTTCTCTTTCATTGTAAACCTTTCTATCTGTAATGCAAGCTTAACAAGGGAGAGACTACTTACTTTGTACAATAAACTTTTGTCAGCTTTTCCAGTCCTCTATTTTTTTTCACAATTGTTTTGCTTTTCTGAAGAAAACTCCCTATATCCTTTCCACCAGATTGTACTTTCCTATCATCTGAGCGTATACATTCTGCCTTACTTAAGAATAAAAATGTAAAAAGTACCATCTTCCTTCTATAACCTGCAACAATCCCCATTACATTGTATATAAAAATAAATTATAGCTTTTATAATACTTAGTATTTTCTCCATTTTTTTCTTGAAAGAAACCATACAGTTAAGTGATCTAAAATCATGTAACATTTTCTGTCATTTTTTTTTTAATCCTGAGTAACATCAGTTTCATTATTTTGTACACCCTTCATGTATGCGTATGCTGTCTTTTTTTTTAATTTCTCTGGGGAACAGATTTCACTCTTTTTGCAGCAGGTGCAGGTTCATAACCTAGAAGACTGTCCATGCTCTAGAACAGACTTCCCATACATGTCAAGCAGAATACCTCACGGGCCCTTTTCAAGAGAAATCTTGAAGAGTGGATGGGAAATAGAAAGTTCACGCCGAGGATCACTCCAGCGGCTGTACTTGATAGAGGCACTGGGAGCGAATGTTGGGCAGTGCAATGCCAGGGCACTTCTATAGGCTAGGCTTATTATAAAGGCTCCAGGGCCATTAGCCTAGTACACGCCTATGAACCTACAACTCTCTCTGCTCTTTGCCCTTCTTAAATTACAGTTAAAATATTTCATCCAAATCACATTTTACACCATTAACATAAATATATGATCAAATAATTCCTTCTCACTATTAGTTTAATGGGGCATATGTTCTCAAGTACAAGGTTGGTTTAAATTTTATTTTTAGTATAGTTCTTACTTCAGCAGTAATTGTATTTTTAAAATTCACTTCTTTTATCAAAATTGCCACCCTGAACATTTTTCTCCAAGGGGCAACACCACTATACCTGTTTATATTATTTGTTTGGTTTCTGTTACCCTCCGTTATCATCATTTATATAAGTTATAGGTATTTTTTTTACTGCATACTAGTACTGTTTTGCCACCTTACCAAACCACCGTGCATTTTACCTTCATGTTTAATAATGAAATATGTCTAATTTTAGTTTTATTTTTTTCCCCAGCTTACCTCTTTGCCAACTCCCTCTTCAGTAGTATTTGCAACATTTTTTCATTAGACTTGCCCAAATCATCTTTCAGACTCTAGCATTTATATTTGTTCTATATGATGCACAGTTTCTTGTTAGGTTTTTACAAAACTTTTATCCATATCTCTAACACCTTTCTCCATTTTTATTTTTTTGTTCCGATTCCTTTTCCCCATTAAAATTGCATCATACATATACCCCAGGGTTTACTAATCTTCTGTGTAAGACTAGATTAGTCTTACACAGAAGCACCAGTCTAAGAGTATGATAGCAGCGAGCCATGCATATTAATGAGGGCGCGCTGCTTCAACTCTAAAGCTTACATGGAGCATGGATGAGTGTAGGGGGCGTGTCGGACTACCGAGCAGTCCAAAAATCCACACCCCTGCAATGACGAAAGTCGAGAAATATCAAGTTACATGAGAAAGTCCGCTCACATGTGTTCATTGTAACACTACACTCCCCCATATGTTAAACCTCATACAAAAAATAAATTTTTTTTTGTTTTGTTTTATTTCCGATATAACTGCCTGTATTTGCGCGGGTTTGCCCATTGCTTAGCTACAGTTAGCAGCTTAGACATCGAAGAGGATAATAAGAAAAATATATGCAAATTAAGAAAAATAGCGATAGCGTAGTGGTTAGAGCCTTCGTACGAAGAGGAGGCATTCCCGGTTCGAATCCCACTACTGCATGTTCCATTTTTTTCTGTTAGAAATCTGTAAACAAAAATATTTCCTGACATTTATCATGTATAAGTTTTGTAAAAAGCATTCAAATATTATATGTAGTAGTGAACAAATGTTATATATATATATATATATATATATGAAGGTGAAATTATTATGCATTCTGAGGCATGAGTAACTTATTTTAAGCAATATAAAGCACTGCTAAGCACATTTTACCAGTATTGAGCATATTTAAATCCAATTGCTCATAGCTGAACACCGCATTAACAAGCACAATGTCTTTGCGCGCAGCTAACAAGCACAATGTCTTTGCGCGCAGCTGCACATCATGCCAACCATAGCTGCGCACCAAGCTAACCAGCACAACGATGGGCAACGTCGGCTAAACACAGCCACACCTCCTTTACTGTACCTTAACCATTCAGGTCTGGCCAGTAGGAAAATAAAAAGCAGTGACAGGGCTCGAACTCAGGATACTGTGCACTATAGTCACAGTACATAACCACTAAGCCATGACAGCATTTCATAGCCATGCACTTTCAACAGACACATCTATCAAAGGAATTTTAAACATTGCCAACATCAGCTAAGCAGGTGTAATGGTTTGGTTCCTTGTCCACAATCATGAGGAAAGACTCCTGCGGGGCCAGTACCAGGGCACCCAATATAAAACGGAGGCCTGGAACAGTCTTGCTCGTGATCTCACCAGTGCCACTGGCGTTCCTCGGACTGGTGAGCAGGTCAGGCACCATTATTCTGACCTGAATGACGTAAGGAGGATCAACTGGACCAGTGGATCCAGGAATCCTGTGAGATGCCTAATGCCCCACTACTGAGTAAGTAGCCATTGTATTAAGTAGTTAAGAATTGCTATGCTTGTCTGTACTATGGATAGGTATGTCTCAGTATCACTGCATTTACTTCACAGCTGCAGGTGTCCGGGCTATGAATCAGCAAGCCCGTGAAGATAGGTTGCAAAGGCTGCATCATCAGACAGGTTAGTAATTATTCTGCATGTACTGTTCTATAAAATAACAGAGAGCCTTCAAAAAGTATTTTAAACCAATAAATAAAGGTGTAATAATCCTTTAATAAATGTAAAATTCCAGGAGTGCATCTGTCTCATTTTCTTTGATATGTTGTTGTACTGTTGCATTTTACAAATAGTACTGTTGTATTAAGCAGTGTTAACCCACACTTGAGTAGGCCCTTATAACGTGGATGAAGGGAGTGCCGGTAGCTTTTATCCATATTTATAGCCCTCAACTGTTGGTTCATGCCCAGCATGTACAGGTTAATCTGACACATGAGTAGCTTGGTATTGTGTTCCCCAGAAATGTCAGTGTGCTGCCAGAAATGTAGGGAGCTGTTAACATATAACTGACACTTTCACCTGAACATATCTAGATAATTATATGAAAGTAGAGCTGTCAGTGTACCATCTTAGCAGTAGCGTGTGTGAGCAACTCTCAAAATATGTAGCAGTAACATCTCCATCTTGGACAGGTTGTAAGATACAGCTCATGTAGAGCTATATATATATATATATATATATATATATATATATATAATCTAGCAAAATCCAGTTGCACAATATAAGGACATTGGGTAGTGTAATAATACATGTAAGGGACATGTAACTGCAGTTAATAGGAATGTAGTGAAAATTAGAAGGATATACAAGTTAATTGAGCTATCTTTTTCCACTCTACTGTATGTGCATAAAAAAATGCAATTCCATACCTCAATCGGTATGTCTAATCTCAAAACATTTGTTGGAACATATGTCCTATTGGTTTATAAATATTTGCATTTATTTATATGCATGTGCCCTGTTAAAATACCACAATATTGGTGTCATGTTGCCGTCAATTCAACCTGCATGCTGTTGTAATGTCCACTATTGTTCTATATATGCATGTGTTATGCTTGCTTTTCAACTGTTGAAAATCTGGTGTGTTGAGTTAATGGGAATACTTCTGCATGCTGTTATAACTAATTGGGAATGCTGTTGACTTACTAACCCATATCTTTATTAAACTCTCCAAAACATAGTTCTTATGGGAAGGCTGGTCCCAGCGGACCCACCTGTCCCACTTCAGCTGGCCATGGCACCAGCAGGTCCAGTGCCCACCCTCGGCCCTCCTCCTCCATTGGCCCTGTGCTACCTTCGGGTGGAAGTGCTGCAGGGGATGGGGCTTGGCCCCCCCATGCAAGCGTGGGTGGAAAAGGGCCACTTATCACCCTTCAAACGGTCCGGGCTGTGGTGCATAGAGAAATTGAACATTCTGTTGCAGAACCTCTATGCCAGCTTGAGGCATGAGTAGTGGCACAACTCCCAGGTCAGCCTGCCCCTCCTACACAGTCCCCAGCGCAGCCACCCTCTGCACTGTAAAGGTGCTGTGGTGACTGCCTATGGGTGGGGGACCTCAGTCCCACTGTTTCCATCTGTGGGCTCATGGGCTTGCGATTTCCAAACATCCCTCCCCATCAAAGGTGCTCACCCACCACATGTGCCATATACCACCCCTGTATTCATCTTGTCTATTTACCTCCACAACCTACCTCCCCAAATATACCTACTTCCTCTACCCCACATTCCACTCTCACCTGAAAAAAAAAGGGCAATCTGCTCCCCCCCCCAAAAAAAAATTACGCCCCATACATAGCATGTAATTTAATTGGCATTACAACATACTTTGTTGTCCTCACCCCTCTCTCAGGGGTTGAAGGTTTCATATCTACCTCCAAATTTATTCCATATGCACAGCTGTTGCTGTTAAAGAAATGGGCAGCTATGGACCTTCCCTACACCAGTCCTGCACATCCCGAGCTATTTTCCATACTGTATTTCCCTCTTTTTGCCCCCTTTTCACCACTTTCCTATATCCCCATTTTTCTTTTCTTTCAAAGAAATGAGCACGGGGGTTAGCGGGAGTAAGCACTATTAAGCAGTAGTTAGCGGGTTTGTGCAACTGTGCGCTTGTTTGCACTTAGCTAAGCATTGTGCAAACCCACTTACAACTACTTAAAAGTGCCTTAGTCACTCTGTATGTGAGGGCCCTTGTTCTGCTCAGGAGCAAAATAAAACACCTCTGTCAGTCTCGAACCCTGGACCTTGTACACACTACACAACATGAATTACTACTAAGCCACAGTAGATATACAAGTTGGTGCTGAAATAAATGTATCATGCATCAGAATGAGTGAATGTAAAGGAAAAATAGGAATGCCATACCACACAACTTGTGTGGATGTTTACCAACAGTTGTTGTGGGATTACATTACATGACTGTGATAAGAGAAGCAGCCATTATAGCAGGAAATAATGTTACGCCATCACTTTACAACCCCACACAGTATCACAGCAGGACAAACGCTGGCATATCTGTTTAGGGTAGAGGCCATACCTCCCAACTGTCCCTAATTTTCAGGGATATCCCTGATTTTGACACATCTTAGCTCTGTCCATCTGAATCCCTCCTAAAACTACTGACTTTGGGCAGAAAGGTGGTGAATTACACTCAATGAATAATGACTAAGAGTTAGACACTTCTTACTTCAGAAAAGGTGCATTAATTCATATGCTCTGATTCTCTCAATGTTTCAACTTAATGGCACTAATATTTTAAAGGTGTCCCTGACTTTTTCTTTACTTTTCCCTGAGTCTGTTCAAATATGTACCTGAGTGTTTGAGAGGTCTGGCAGAGGCAGAAACAGAGGCATATCAGCCTTTCTGCTGTTACACACTGTGCAAATAGCTTTGGAAGGAGTTTTGGAAGCATACCCTTATGTAGGAATACAACACTGAAATACAAATGGATGTAGCCATGTACTGGTAGCAACCAACTGTAACAATGCCATTGCTCTATTGCTGAAAAGACCTGTGTGGTGCACAGACAAAAAATACCAGGATATTCTCTGGCTACCATCTGGATAGGTCCACAGTTGGGAGTTACGCAGACAGACTACTTGCCTTGATAAACTAACATGTACACAGCAATCCTGTAAGTCCAGCAAGATAAAATCCACACAATAATACTTACACTCCCTGTACGTCTGCACCCCTACACAAATGTAAAATGTACCTGTGTGTGCAGGGTCTACCAAGGATGTAGGTAAGCATACTCGCAGTACTGAAATGTGTCCAGTTTTTCTGAGCAGCTTGTGCTAATGTCAACACTAAAAAATCACAAACTGTTTAGAACTGAGTAAATGAATATTCACAGTATAGCAGTTCACAAACAATTCTTGTGCCAAATGAATACATCTCAATAATTAGCTTTGCATGGCAGTTACTTATAAAAGTTGAAAAGAAAGTACATCTTTCCATGTATCTTGGGGTAGCATTTTGAGGGGTGAGTACATTTCTACACTAACAAGTGGGTACTGGAAGCAGCAACGTTAGGTCTGTTTACAAAATGTAAATCTCTGGTTACACCCCTGGCTTCTGATATAAGAACTATACCAACCTTCTGTCTTAAACAATGATGTCCACAGCAAACAAGGATGATCTCCATCTTGGAAAGCTGAAAGGGCCACGCCTACCAGAATTAGCAATTTATAGTACTGGGTTGCTTTGACAGTGATTACTGCAATTACTACACAGCAGGCTGCATGCAATTAGCAAATGGTGGCCACTAATTGGTGCAGAGGCCATCACATGCTCATGTGCAAATACCTACAAAAGCAGGCTGCAATCTCTGCCAACAAACTCAATCTCTCTATTGCAGAGACTGACAGAGAGAGTGAAAAGGAAAAAGAAATATTACCACATCATACAAAGGAAAGGTATGTGACACATGTATTTACTGGCATGTAGTAGATGTTATTGAAGAATAGTCTACATAATGTGAACCATTCATATGTGGCAGCAGTACTTATTTATGCATAGATGTTCTGCTTAACTACTGCTATGGACAATACAGTGTGTACCTGTGGGCAGTGGGACATACCTGTGAAATATGTAGCTCAACATTAAATGTCAAAGATCTGATCCATGTTATCTGTGTTCTGTACAGTAGTGTGGCCAATGGCTGTTGGGGGAGATTAGCGCTGACATTATATAAACATGGGTGTGACAGAAAAACACATGCATGATGGTCATATTAAAGTGTAGCTTAGCATTGGCAACTGCTGTAACAGTCTAGTATGCTTATCTAGCATTTGTAGCCATATATACCCCCCTAATTATAGTGTGTGTTCATATGTGACACCTGTTTGTGTTGCAGCAAAGCCCAACAGTTCAGCTATGAGGTCCAGGGACTTACAACAGTGTGGACCTTGTGTGTGTATGCCACACACATATGGAGAAATATATATGTGTCATATATATTCACATCTGTATATGTGCATAGAGCAGGGGACATATTGCAACTGTTTGTGAAGGGTGGAGTTATATATGTTGGTGAAGGTTCGTATGCACATATTTATTTGTAGGTTTTAGTGTGTGACAAACAAGACAGTATACAGTGCTGGTATATGACATGTGGTTAAACACTGTGGATGGTTTGTTCAGTTTGCAGTGTTGAAGCCAGTGAGGCCTGCTAAAGCTTCCTGGGCTGTGAACACCTTCAATGCATTTATCCCAAGACACTGTGATTTTATTACATTACTGTACACCTCACATCCTTTGTATAATTGATATTCTCACTATGAAAGGTGAAATGTATATGTGCCTACATATATATGTATATGTACACCGATGATGTGTGTGTGTGTGTATATATATATATATATATATATACACATACACATATACATATACACCTACATCTACTTGTTGCAATAGATTCTCTGTACTGCTGACTGACTGATGGTCAATGTGTTTGTGAATACGTCAAATATATGTATCTTTGGGATAGCTTAGTGGGAAACTGTTTGTCATGGTATTATGGGTCCTTGCTTTGATCCTAGCAAAATCTTTGTTGCTAGGCAGAAAAGGTGCTATTGCATACAGTGTGATTAAGTCCCTTGGTTTTGAGTAGGGTTTGTCATTGGAGGCTAAAGCACCACATCTATGATTATTGATTGGTACTGATGTTGAATCCAAATCCTGTGTGTACTGTAGTACTACTTGAAGCTCTGGGCCTGTACAGCAAAGTATGGTGCATGTCCACATTGCTTGCATCCACTAATTTGTGTGGTCCCTGTATTCATCACAGATTACATTTTTCAAGATTAAGGTTGTGTAAGTACTGACACACAGTACTGCTGTATAGTACACACAAAGCTAGTACACACAAAGCTTATCTAGGTTGTCATACCTTTGTGCCCTGTAATTGTCTGATGTGTGTGTATGTCTGTAACGTCCTTTGACCTGTGGTAAAACATAACTGCGTATCTAGCAACATTCATAGTGTACTACAGCAGTATGCGACCTATATTCCCAATTGTGCACATATTTTGGCCACGGGTTTGCCAATAAGTTGTGTGGTAAAATAGTAATACATTTACTGGACCTTACACTCGTGATGGATGATATATTTCTTTACACATCAGCTTAATGTATATCTGCTGTGGCTAGGTGGTGCATCGTGTTGCATACAGTGTGCCAGGTACTCTTGTATAGTGTTATATAGTGATTTTATTTTGTTGCTGTGCAGAACATGGTTCATTAGATAGAATGAGCCAGGCACTTTCAAGCAGTTGTGGGGTGAGCAGTGATAAGTTTCAGTTAGTGTTTCACTCTCGGTTAGCTAATAGGTTGCTATATATAGCAGTTCAGGGATATCCATACTGTATAATGTTAAATGTACCATATGACTTACATATTTTCGTATTTGTCTTCCAGGGATCATGGCGCATCGCAGGAACCCCAGTTACAATAGTGCTGACGATGATATAATTACTAGCAGTATGATTCAGCACTACACACACCAGCCAGGACCAGCAGGAGTGTACTGCAATGTGGCATGATGATGTCCGCAGGGTAAATGAGGTAGGCCTGCATAACTATACATATGAGCAGGTATGCCACCACTGCAGTGATCTTCTCAGACATGTCTGTCAGCATGCTACTGATGTGCGGAGACAACAGCTTGCAAGAGGAAGTGGTGTTAATATCCATCCCCCCTCACCAGAGTGGAGGAGCTGCTCCTGAACCTGGTGGCACCTGCCCAACAACAGCAGCAGCAGACATATACACCATGTTGGAGCTTGGAGCCACCCAGCAAGCACACATGGAGCATGCAGGTAACATGGCATATCTGGAGACTACTGTTATCTGTATTGGTAGATCATGCATATGTGAGATGTGGAGTGTGTCGTTAAAAGATGTGGAGCCTATTGTTGTGCAATACTGATCATTTGGAACGTAATCCGTAGCCCTGTGAATGTAAACTGCTGTACTGTAAGATTGCAAACACAAAGTAGCAATGCCACAGTTGTGGCCACTGACAAACTGTCTCATCTCTATGTAGGTCCCTCTGGGGAAACATCAAGGCAGTGGACAGATGCTGATGAGTGTGTTCTATACTTATTATTGTAAAAAAGTGCATGTCATAGTTAAGGTGTAGGCCATGTGCACATGTAACACACCTACCCATAATGCATGCTGTGCATGTTTGGTGTAAGACCACGCACATCTCACTAATGTGATTAGCTGCCTCAAACACATGCAGTACCCAGACCATCTCAAACAAATGTGGCTAGACTGTAGTGACCATTGGATAGGCACAGTTGATACTCAACATGCACATAACATACACATCTATGTCCTACAAAGAGCATGTTAACATGCTATACATAAAGGATTCCGAAACCCTCTGTAAAGACACACTCCAGTATCCAAAATCTTATCCACACATTACACATAATATACCTGAGGGGTAGAGGCCTATCATGGGGCATTTAAACACACTGCAACACACTACACATTCATGTCAGGGAATGCTCCTTATTGGCCTCCTTACAAACTCATGTAACAATTGGTTGTGAAATGGTGAATGCAGCCAAGGCAGTACAGTTCCTGTACAGCATGATTAGTGCTGGTTTGGGAAACATTTGTAGCCTTGAGTGATCACATGATGCTTCATGATGATGGCCTATGGTACTATACCCCATCCAGTTATTGTAACCACAGTACTACACACAGCTTTCATTGCTATACACCTTAATGTTGCGTGTGTGCACACACATATGCACCTCTAAACAATATGCATACCAATCACCATTTGCACAACTGACACATATATGTCTTGTGATGCTATTCAGTGGTTAGGACATATGACACACATTGGATGTGTGTAGTGTTTAAATATGCAGTTGTGTTTTAGCATGCCATGTCATGGATGACACTAGCATGTCCACAATATGATCTACACTCACCATAAGTACCGTACATTGGGTATGTGGCCGAATGGTATTCCATCAATTATCCATACACCACTGATGTGCGAATACTCATCATGCATGTGCTAAAAATGTGTCCACAATTATTTGCTAAAGACACAGAGGCTGTAATCAGCATTGGATACCTATCTGACACACACATACACATCCAGCCATGGTATGTACACTTGTGAGTTATGGTGCACAGTACATTACAGAGTTTTGAATACCTGCACAGCAATGTTGTGTCCATGTATGCATTGTGTTCCAGGAGGAGGCCCATCACCTAATAACAAAACATATGCATCAAAGCCATGTATACTGTTAGTAACAAGGACTGTCTACACTTGCACTGCATGCTGACGTGTGATATGACTGTTTTGCTTGTGATACTGTACCCCACCATAACCTGCTATTGTGTATGTTCTGAGATTGCCGGTGTGTGTGTCTGCTTTAGGGAGGAGTGTATTTTTGTGTTTGTGTGCATGTGCGCATGTGGTCTGACATCATGTTCAAGTCTTAGTGTGTTTCCTGTTTTCCTCTCACAGGTGCCGAGGTGGGGCTGGTTCAGTACAGCAGGGAACCTGATATCACTGAGACAGTGGTCATGAGGATAGGTGTGTTGAGGCACAGGCAGGTTTGTCAGGGTCTGTTGGGCCACCAATTGACAGTACACAAATCTCCACCCCATCCATGCACATAGTCATACTGCCTGTGCATTCATAATCACCATTGCCCTTAGCTGAGGGACAGTGTATGGCTGGCACTGGCCAGGACAGTGTAGTATCTATGGCACATGTATCAGAACAAAGTAGCCATAGCCAGATGTCTGGAATGGTACCACATAGGTAGATGCCCAGGGGTTCTCATCAGAACACTGCTGGTCATCATGCCCCTGGCAGATGTGCCACAACTGTTTCTACCGCACGCATGTTCCAGGCTGCCATGGAGGCACAGACACGAATGGAGCGGTACACCAGACAGGGACTAAGGGTACAGAGGGCTCATAACACACTGTAAATAGCAGTATCCGTGACCTAGCAGGTGCCATCATTGATGGACGTTTGGGTGAGACATTGGATGTCCACCACAATGTCATGTCCATGTGTCAGGACAGTGCAGGACGGTTGAGATGTTGATGTATGCCAGCAACATCAGCAGCTGGAGGTCGCCGTGGACGTCCAAGTCACAGCCGCTGCTGTAGTGCCAGCACCAGCCAGCCCTAGCAATGTTGGGGGGGCTGTCCATAGACCATCTTAGAAGACCATGTGCACGTGCCTCTGGCCAGTCCCAGCAGGGACCTGGATCCAGTGGACATATGTCAACCTCTTCAGATAGTGCCCATTCTGGATTAGTACCGGATACTGTCTGTAGCACCCCTGCCAGGCACAGGTTCCGTATCCATGGCCAGAGACGGTGATCTGTAAAGCCTGCCAGGTACAGTCTGTAGCTGTCTCACAAATCCCTGTATATGGCAGCCACATGGTGGAACTGTGTACATGCAGACACACACACATAAACCAGAAACCTAGGGCAAACACATACCCGCACACATTACATCAACATTGGCCCATAGCAGTACTCATGGCCCTCGCACACATGTCGATTCTATGGCTCAGTGTAGGCCCCTGGCAAACCAACACACCCTGTGCATATGATGAAACCTGTGCCACCTCCTGTCATCTGTAACATTGATGCAGGAACAGGCTAACATGGTGCTGATGCACAGGGTGACTGTAATAAAGTATAGCAATGGTTGAATGTGTAGCATGTTGTCAGCAGTAGTGTAATGATATCCTTGTAGGTGTAGCTGTGCAGGCATGATGTATTAAAGCTGTAATTAGCAATGTTGTATTGTTTCCACCAGTGTTCATTCCAATTGTGTTTTGTTTGCCCATGTGCCACTTGGCTGATGTGTGTAGTTGTGTCAGCATGTGTTATACAGTGGACAGTAAGTGTGGGGTGTGTGCAGCACAGGTTTGCAGGTGTACATTTGTGAACATGGTGGAGGTGCACTGTCTGCATGTACGTGCATATTGGACACATGGGCAGGGTGACATGCAGTGTATTGACAAGTGTTAACACTCCATAGTTTCTATCGGTGGCCAGTATCCATTGTACTACACACATTTTGGAACTTGAGTACGCATGTGTGTATGACACGGGTTGACACTGTGCTGTGGGTGATGCTGTTGTTGCTGTCATTGGTTTGCATTACTAAGGTTAACACTGTCCCAGCTGCATAATCCTTTATTAATGCACACTGTTCACCTAAAAGGTTGCATGAACCGTGCTATCACAAACACTAGAAATTCTCACTTATACAGTAAAAGTGCATTAGTCTCATGGACCCCTGCCATAAACTAAATATATAATAGAAGGCGTGAAGTTGTACCAAAAAAGAGTTGCATACCAAGAAGGGATAATCTCTGTGGTCAGTGTCATTGGGAAAATACAATCCATCAATAAACATACAAGGCAAGCTTCAAAATACAAAATGGCAAGGATTCCAAAGACAACACTAAAGCTTTCTTTAGTGTTGTTCATAATCTACAGGGGAAATCTCAGATCGGGTCACAGTTAATGTAAATGGTCACAAAGTACACTTATCTGACTGACATTTCCAATTCCTTGTCAGACAGTTTGAATGTGGATTTCACCACCCTGTCATTACACAAGGGCCACATTTCCAGACCTGAATAATCTAAAACCTGATGATTCACAGACACTCTAGTTAAAACATCTCTAACAAAGTACACACCACAGTGGCAATGGTACTGGACAGTGTCCCTGGCTGTGTCATACACAAGCTGACATATGAAGTCACCACTCACCTAAACGCTCTGTCCAGATGCAGCCTCTATACAGGTTACATACCTGTGGAATGACATACAGTAATGGTGTTCAGTCCACAAGGGTTGAGCTACAACGTCATTGTGTTCTCCTTTCGGATGCTCCCATTAGGGGTTGCCACAGTACATCATCTTTTTGCATTTCTTCCTGCCCTCTGCATCTTGTGCTGTCACACCATCCACCTGCATGTCCTCTCTCACCACAGCCATAAACCTCATCTTAGGCATTCCTCTTTTTCTGTTGTGGCGGCTTCATCCTTCGCATCTATTTCACAATATACTCTGCATCCCTCCTCAGCACATGTACAAACCAACTTAATCCTGCCTATCTGGCTTGGTCTACTAACCTTCAAACCTGGGCTGACCCTCTAATATACATATTCCTCGTCACACCCAGTGCAAATGTTAACATAAATTGATTAAGGGTAGAACTACAACAGGTCCTGGAAACTCTCACCCTATAAGCCAGACAAATGTTATCTGGAAGGCTATGGAGCACAGCATTATGGAACTCATTAACAGAGACATTATGAACCTGCAAACACTGCACCATACCCACTTAAGTTCTCTAAATGCCAGATCATGACTCCTACACCTAGTAGACTTCAAGCCAGTCAACAAGGCTATAGGTGAGGGAGGGGAGGTCAACACAGCCAAGCTATAGCTCACCAGCAATTCATACCCATCCCACATACTGGTATTATACATAACCTCAACAGACTGACCATAAATGATTGTTAGATGACTTGACAACTGACGCACAGATGTAGGACACACAGTAACATTTGCAGCCTCCATGTTCTATTCTATGCCAGTAACAAGTGGTATTCACCTGCTCTCAGTCCTGGGACCACTCCTGTTTGGCATATAGCTTTCTTAAGTCCAATCAAACACAGTAGGGATACGTCTGCCCACATTTGATGACAATGCATACTGTGGGCTATACTTTATTCTCCAGATGACACACACATCCTCCAAAAGGGTATCATACAGACCGGTACCTGGTGTCAAACCCATTCTATAAATCTATAAGCCAAAGAAAGCATAGTTATCCACTTTTAGAAAACAAAGTATCCCCAGAGTACCCACATAGGTAGTAGTCCCCAAAATGTGGAAGGTGCTTATGTATACATAGAGCCATGTGTTAAGTCATCTCTCCTTTGATAATCACATTACCAAAGGGTTTTGGAAATCCCTCTGTGGAGCACATAAGCAATAAAGGGTTTGCATGCAGATCCACAGAGGTTGTTGCACACCTATAATGATTGGTCATCTTTGCCAGAATTTGCTTGCTTTGGAACAGGTTTCAAATATACCTCAAGCATAAACCCTCACTCACATTCAATAGAAATTGTGATGAGTGGATGTGAAATGGAAGACGTAGCCCAGAGATCACTGCAGTGGCTAAGCTTACCCAAGGTCTGGAAAGCGCCAGAATGCTCTGGCAAAGATAACAGATGCAACTGAATCAATGCAAAACACTCCAACCGACAACTAAAATGTAGCCTGAACGAAACCAATGAGTGTACCACCGCCTCGAAAATACTGTTTTATTGCAGACACAACAAAAAATATATATACACAAGTGAATGGTTAAGCGCTTTCACTCACTGTGAGCTTCATCAGAACACTATCTGTCAGCTATGAATGCATTTAAATTACAAAAACTGGCACCACAAAAACAGCTGTTGCACCTTACTTAAAGGAACATTCCCTTTTGAATAACAATCCTTTATGGTTTCATTTGGATCAATGAAACCAACAATATTTCTTAAAAACAAGTGTTGCAATTAAAATCTCCTTTAAAAAAAGTTTGTTGTTATAATAAGGATTCTGTAAAAAATCCTGTGAAACAGTGATTAACATTTATTCCTCAGACACTGGTACTTCTACTCTTGTTGCTTGCTGAATTAGATATGATATGAACATGTGGAACAACAGGAACCAACCAGGAAAGAAACAACGAACACAATATCCACCAAAAAGATTTAATGCACACTGGAAAAACTCTCTCTGACGTCTCGGCCAAAGCCTTCAAGGAGAATAAAATGCTTTCAAAAGCACAGCAATATATACACAAGCACTAAAACAATTATACAATTAATCAATTTGAACAGCATATTAACAAGATAATGCTTTCCAATTGAGCTCTTTATTAAGCGTCGGAAGCAAGTTAGGTTTCATCCGGGTGCTACTGCGACTCCACCGTTCAATTCTTCGGCATCAGAAGGAGGTTATACTTCGCATGAAGACGAGTGGAATGATGGTGATTTTCCAGGTCTCCCAGCGGCCGAACAGAGAGAAAGATTCTGACAAACTTTTCGTGGGGATTCCTCCTCTTCTATTCCCTGTGCACAGGGACAGAAACGGACATGGGAACAGTCAGCCAACCCAGGTGGGCAACGTTTTGGACAGGGGGGATACAAACGGGGAAGACGTTAATATTCACACTGTTTCCATTAATAATACTTTGATAAATTCTACTGAGTATGTTATTAATCTTTCCAACTATGTGTTTAATGAAACTGAAATGTGTGTTTTAAATAGGGGACTTAAATTTGTTCCCACTGTGGTTACTCGTCTTTATGACATACAAAGTGATGTTTTTTCTTTTGCTAGGAAGTTACATTTGAAATATTTTTTCAGAAAAGATGGTTTTTCTGTCCCTGATATGGATGAAGAGAGTGTAGATAGTTCATTGGACAGCTTTTATTCATGTGTGTCGGAAACTGAAAACAATGCGCATTACATTTTTGATACTTCTAAAGTTCCTTCACAAAGTACTTTCATGCCTAATGTTTTAAATGGGGATGTATGTCAGTTTGTTAGTTTAGTAAATCATTTTGCAGAGTTAGCTCATAAAGATTTTATGAGCAATAGGTCTAACATAAATTATAACATGTCATGTCAAGAATGGAAAGCTTTATTAACTTTAAGCAGGATGGATGACATTGTGTTTAAACCAACAAACTAGTAGTTATGTATTTTTCTGATTATTTAAGTATGTGTATGAAACATTTGTGTGATGTCAACACATATAAAGTTGTTAATCCAGAAGTTTACTATACATCTATTGATGAATATAAGGAGTTAATCAACAAAGGAATGAGACTAGGTTATTTTTGTCAGTCAGATGTTAAAAAAAAGTTTCAGGTTGAAGGCTGTAAAATGGCCTTGTTTTATTGCCTACCTAAAATTCATAAGAATTTGTGTAGACCTCCAGGTAGGCCTATAGTTTCAGGGTCTGTGTATTTTTTACATAACCTAGGTGTTTTTTTTACATAATTTTTTGTCTCCATATGTCATGAAATTACCCTCGTACATAAGTGACATTTTTGACTTTTTGGATAAAGTAAAATGTATTAAATTAAATCAAAATATGTTATGGGTTAGTATAGATGTGAAAAGCTTATATACAAATATTAAACATCAGTTTGGATTGGAGGCTATAAGATTCTTTTTAGGAGATTTTCCTGCTACAGAATATGTTATTGAATTGGTACATTTTTGTTTAACTCATAATTATTTTGAATTTAATAATGTTTTATACCATCAATTGCAAGGTACAGCCATGGGGGCTTCATTTGCCCCCATGTATGCCAATCTATTTATGGGATTGTTCGAATTGGAAGTTATTTATAAGCATAAATTTTTTCATAAACATGTTGTGCAATATTTTAGGTATGTTGATGATTTAATATTTTTGGTTGACAGTAATAGGGAAGAAATTATGAAATTCTTTAATGATATTAATATCAACAAATATTTGATTAAATTTGATGGATTGAATATTGGACATGTGATTCCATTTTTGGATGTGGTATTAGATATATCTGATGGTAAAAATATTGTTACTTCACCTAATAAAAAATTTGAAGGAACATGCCAATATTTACATGGTACTAGTGGGCATCCTTCTCATATAATTGATGCTCTACCCTATGGTGAAATGTTACGTATTTATAGACTATGCAATAGATCTGACATTTTCCATAAAGAAATGGGTTCTTTGGTTAATTCCTTTTTAACCCGAGGTTATAGTAAGGATACTTTGGAGAAAGGCTTTATAAGATTGTCTACAGGGGTTATACCCAGAGTTGAAAGATCTACTTATAATAGGAATAGCAATTCTGTGGGGTGGGACTTGATACGACAGAATGCTTTAAGTGAAAATAGGGACCACATTTATTTTGTAACTACATTTGGTTGCTTTACCAAACATTTTCTTGATATAGTTAGCCATTTTTGGTTTTATTTATGTTCTCTAAGGAATGTACAACAATGGCTAAATTTGAATATTAAGTTCTCTTACCGTAATGGTAAAAATATAAAAAACTTTCTGGTGAAAGCCAAGTTTGTTATGCCTTCTTTAAAAATGTATAGTGAACCTGCTCTAGTTGGAACTTTCCCTTGTGGCAAGTGTAAAGCTTGTAAACATATTGTAACTAATTTTGAATTTATTAATAATGTTAGATTTGATAGCCATGGTTTTTTTAACTGTAATTCTGTTGGTGTTATATATGCTCTACAATGTCCCTGTAACAAATTTTATATTGGGGAGACAGAGGGCATTTAAAACTAGATTTTTAGAACATGTTAGGGACATTAGGAACTGTAAGATGGATAGTCCTGTAGCAGTACACTTTTCAGAATTTCATAATAAATGTAGTAATGGCTTGAAAGGGACAGTATTAGAACAAATGTGTGTTTCTTTGTTTAACAATATCAGTATAAAAACTTTTTTAGTGCAGAAAGAAGCTATGTTTATTTTAAAATTTAAAACTATGTCTCCTTTTGGGCTTAATGAAGAGCTCAGTTGGAAAGCATTATCTTGTTAATATGCTGTTCAAATTGATTAATTGTATAATTGTTTTAGTGCTTGTGTATATATTGCTGTGCTTTTGAAAGCATTTTATTCTCCTTGAAGGCTTTGGCCGAGACGTCAGAGAGAGTTTTTCCAGTGTGCATTAAATCTTTTTGGTGGATATTATGATATGAACATGTGATGATAAAATGAATAAATAAATAAATACATATTAATAAAACATACCTAATGTATGATATTTCATGGAGATGCGTTCACGGAGAAAGCAGAGTACCCACCTATGAAATTGGTCACATGTATGTATATGGATTTGCCCCACAGCTACCTTACATGTGTAATGCACATACAGTTGTCATGGTGATGTCATACACTAGAAAAATCAAAACCCACTCCACATTGGCCAGCGGTGTCACACCCCTGGAGCACACACACAGTAAGCAAGTGAGAGATTCAAACTCCTTCCTAACTACATTATGATATTACAGCAGTATGCATTTACACGACGCACTATACACATTACTGGGATTTCACCTTTCCACAGGTATATTTGTAGGATGGTGACATCATCAGATTTGCCAAAGATGAGTATACCACTTTTAAGGTGTGTGAGTAGTCTCCAAAAAGTTTGCTCCTCCCCAGAGAGAGAGAGAGACGCACAGTTGGCAAATGCAGGATTCAGACCCCTACCTAACTACATTATGATACTACAAAAGTATGCATTTATGCGACGCGCTGTACACATTACTGGGATTTCACCTTTCCACAGGTATATTTGTAGGATGGTGACATCATGAGACTTGACAAAGATGAGTATTCCACTTTTAAGGGGTGTGAGTAGTCTCCAAAATGGTTGCTCCTTCCCAGGGAGACACACACACACGCAGTTGGCAAGTGCAGGGGGAGAGACACACGCACACAGTTGGCAAGTGCAGTGTTCTTAATCCAAACTAAGTACATCTTTACACTTCAGCAAGCAATATGGAGTTTACAGGGTGCAATACAGACATTACTTGCTGACAGTTTGCCCAAAGTTTTTTTTTTCACATTTGCTAACCTCAGCAGGCTTATCATACTAGGTGTATTGTGAGTGTATTGTATGCATAGGCCATGACCATATCATATATGGGTTGATGCACCACATGCTGGCACACACAGGGTCAAACTGGTGGTTACCCAGTACTGGACAATATAGTCAAGAGGAGTAGGGTCATACAAGCACAACACCAACTGTCTCACATAGACCTACAATATACGCACCAGCAAAACACACACATAAATACACATTACCATACTCTAAGAATACAAATATTAATCTGAAAAAGAGAGTGTGTCCTCCTAAGCAGACAAGCAAGCAACATGCACCTCCAAGCACACGCCAGAAAACACATAATACATCAAAGCAGTGTGCCTCACAGCAGGCCCTAAGGCAAAACAACATACCCAACACACTAGTAATAGGTGATTTCATAGTCAGATGTTCCACTCACTCGGCTGGACAAGGGGAAAGTTACTGTCAGTTGTCTGTCAGGTGCTATGATCCACCACATAACACAAGCACTTACATCACTCCAGAACAGATACATATTTGACGTGTTCTTTGTACATGTCAGTGTGAATGATCTGAGACATACCTCCCAGGACAACATGACAAGAGATATATATTAGCTCTATGATCATGTAGCCCAGGCTGGTATGACTCTGACCTTGAGTAACATCTTACCTTCACCTACATGATACTGCAATATAACAGAAAGATGATAAACTTCAACAATTGGCTGAGCTTCTGGTGTCATTCAAAGGGGATTCAGTCTCTGTCTGCCTGTGATGACATGATAGACAAGCCTTGTTGCTTCGCTACAGATGGTTTGCACCTGTCCCCCCTATGCTTCTGAATACTGGCCAGGGCTCTTGCTGTCCCCATATTACCTCTTTTAGACAAAGCTCAAAGGTTCATAGGTAGGTACTAGGCTATCTGCCCAAGGGCATTTATAAGCCTAGCCATAATGTGTTGGCTTTTGCTTCCCTTTTAAATTAGTTTCTTGGGCCTCTGTCTAGCAGGGCAACTGAAGTGATCCCAGGGGTAAATTTGCAATTTCCCATCCACTTGTCAAGATTCCTCTTGAAGAGAGTCAGCGAGGGGCTCAGCCTAACATCAACTGGGATTCTATTCCAGAGTGAGGGAAGTCTCTGGGACAGGAATCTATCACTCCAGTATGTCCTTTTTATTGCTGTGCTGAGGTTTAATTCACTGGAGTGTGTGGTTCTAAGAGATTTGGTTTACTTGAGGTGGAGCATGTCCATTTAATTCCAGGTTGGACATGGCCTTGTACATCAGGCATAGATCACCTCTGAGCAGGCAGTAAGCAACCGAGTAGAGTTGGAGTTTCTTTAGTCGAGCTGCATAGGGCATCTCTTTGAGGCCCATGATCCTCTTGGTGAGGTACTTCTGTGGTCTTACCAGCTGTTGCATGTGCCGATTAAGGTACATACCAAATGGGGCATTGTACTGTATTATGGGCCTAATGAGTGATGAGTCGAGGGGCACTATCACCTCTGTTGATCTAGAGGTGAACCCTTTCGTGATTAGGTGGGCTTCATAGAAGGAATTTCTAAACACTTTGGCAATGTGATTATCAAAGGAGAGTCTACTGTCCACCTGTGTCCCAAGGTCTCTTATCACACTTTTAGTGTTAAGTATACTGCCGCCTATGTTGTAGTTCATGGGTACAGAGTTTTTACCAAAGGGAATGACAGGGCACTTTTTGGCATTGAATTTGAGGCCATGGCTTTGACACTAGGCATCTGTCTCAGTGAGACCCTTTTGTAGGATGTCCACATTGTTAGTAGTTTCAAATATGGCTCCTAGTTTGCAGTCCTCTGGGAACTTCATTAGCCAAAGACCTTCTCTGTTAGCCTGTACTTCAGGGATGTAGATACTAAACAAGACAGGCCACAGGACTGAACCCTGTGGTACTCCACTTGTCACTGGTCTGAAGTCTGACTTGGAGTCTGCTACTTTCACAGTGTGGGTTCTGTCAGTGAGCCAGTTGGCAACCCATCTTGTGACACTGAGAGTTATACCTAGTTTAGTGAGTTTATCTATAATTCCAGAGTGGGGGGTGGTGTCGAAAGCCTTGGCAAGATCTAGATAGGCTGTGTGAACCACCTTACCCTTGTCTAATGCTTTGGTGACTGCGTCAAAGAAGTCTATCAGGTTTAGGAGACATGATCTGCCTTTTACAAACCCAAAATGGTTGTGGTCCAGAATTTGGTGATTACCAATGTCTTTTTGTTTATAAGTTCCATGATGATACATTCCATGGCCTTGCAGACCAGGCTCATCAGGCTAATGGGGCACTAGTTCCCGGCGTCTGTGGTGGCTCCCCCCTTGTGTAGTGGGATAACCGTTGCTGTGCGCCATTCAGCAGGCACAAAGCCTGATGTGAGGCTATGTTTGAACATGGTACGTAAGTGTGGTGCCAGTTCATTCTGTAGTTTGTGTACAACGCAGCCTGGGATGTTATCTGGTCCCATGGATGCTGTGTTCCTGGCTTTGGAGAGTGTTTTTTACCTGTGCAGCCGTGATGACAGCAACTTTGCATTCTTCCGGTATAAAGATTGGCTCTTTCATGGGTGAGAGGGGGGGTAAAGTTAGCACTGATCCTATCTGCCAGGATGTTGGAAATATTAGTTGGGTCAGTATATTTAGTGCTATTGTGCTGTAACTCAGAGCAGATCTGAGTGTTGCTATTGAGATTCTTGACATAGCTATAGAATGCTTTGTGGTTGTCTTTAGAATCAGTGGCGATTTTGTTTTCGTAACTAGCTTTGGAGGATTTTATCAGGGATCGCAGCTTCTTACTGAGGCTGACCAGGGAGCTCCTCCACTCATGGGATTTTACCCTCTTTTGCAACAGTTTCTTCCTTCTGTTGTGCAGTTTGTTTATGGCAGGGGACCACCAGATTGGCTTCCTTTTCTTAGAGGGATAGCATCTTAGTTATGTTTGCGATAGCACGATGCATGCATTCACGTAAGTGCTTATAAAGTGCAATTGTGAAGGATTCAGTAGTTGTAACTGTTTTGACCATCTGCATGGGTGTCCTGAAGTTCCCCACTTCTGTCTTAAGAAGCATGAAGTTGGCTTTGGAGAAATATTTTAACATGGTTTCCTTAATGGGGGGGGGGGGCAGAATGTGGATATGTAGGGTAATTAGCTTATGGTCAGATGGGACCAATGAGGCGTTGACTTCAGGTGTGGAACACCGGTCACTCAGGACAAACCAAACCCCATAACCAACACAAATAACCACAAAGTGAGCTAAATGCTACTCATTGCCAGAAGTCTCAGCCTCCAGATGCACACACTCGAGGCACTTCTCAGTATGGAGAATGTTGATATCTGTGCAGTAACAGAAACCCAGTTCAAGGCTCCAGAGAGCACACCAGCACTACCAGGATACTACTCATTCCATACCTTCCAGCATCAGAACCTGGATCATAGCACATAGGGTGGGGATGTATCCATATTCATCAATGGTACCTACACCTCTCACTACATCCTCTCTACAGAATATGTACCCATAGAATGTTGCACAGCAACATTCTTCCCACTCCACAGGGGTGGGGCCACAAAAGACCTTTGGCATTCATGCTGTATGAGCCTGACGAGTCTGATCTGCAAGGCAATGGAGCCAATCATAATGGAAGTCAACAATAAAGACATTAGAAACCTTCACACAGTTGAGCACACCCAGTTTGGCTTCATCAAATGCAGATCACATCTCTTGAACTGGGTGGATTTCTTTGAGACAGTTACCCAGGCTACAGATGATTGAAATTAACTCCACACAGCCTACCTATACCTCGCTAAGGCCTTTGACACCATTCCCCAGTCAGGTATCATAAATGAACTTACCAACCTGGGCATGAATCCATACATCACAATATGGATTGCAAACTGGCTCACAGATAGATCCCACAAATTAAGAGTTGCTGGCTACATGTCAGACTCTCCACCGGTAATGACTGGTGTCCCCCAGGGTTCAGTCCTGGGGTCCCCCCTGTTTGGTATAGACTTCTCAAAAGTACATGCCAACACAGGAGGGTTGCGGTTGGTTTGCTGGGAACTGTAAAGTGTTTACCATAATAGATTCCCAGGATGACACAAATATTCTCCAGAAGGGACTCTATGAGACCGATGTGTGGTGTCAGAATCATGGCCTCAAGCTCAATGTGAAAGAATGCATAGTAATCCCCTTTGGTGAAAACAAAGTACCCACAAACTACCACATAGGTGTTGCCCCCTAAAAACTGACAAGGTAATAAGGGATCTGGGGACACAAGTAGATAGTAATCTTTCCTTTGACAACCATGTTGCCAAAGTGATTTGGAAATCCTATGTGGCCCACCTCCTCAACAAAGGGTTTGAGTCAGGATCAAAAGAGGTAGTGGTGGCCCTCTACTCTTAAGTCATCAGACCCATCATTGAGTACAATGCACCATTTTGGATGTACTCGACTAAGCAAATCCAGCAGCTGTAGAGACCACAGAGGTACCTCACCAAGAGGATTACTGGCCTCAAACAGTTGTGTTATGCAACGCAACTGGTAAAACTAAATCTGTTCTCCGTTGTGTACCGCCTACTCAGAGGCACACTCTGCCTAACATACAGAGCCATGTCCAACACATAACTGTTGAACATGCTCCATCTACGGATAACAAAACTGAGTTGCACTACAAACTCCAGGGATTTGAACCTCATCACAACAATGAATACAACATGCTGGTGGGATAGAGTATCATCCCAGACACTTGCCTTACTGTGGAACAGAGTCCCAATGTACATCAGACAGAGCCCCTCGCTGATACTCTTCAATAGGAACCTTGAGTGGATGGGAAACAGACAATTCACGCCAGGCATCACATCAGCAGCCCCACTAGAAAGGGGCTTAGGGTACTAACTATTAGAACTAGGGCTTAGGAGAGTACCCAAAGGGGTGGCAAAAGGTGCACAACTTGCCTAGGCTAATGTATGCCTTCGTGAAGATAGTCTACTACATACCTATGAACCTATGTAACAGGTACATGTCTGCAGATAGTAGATGTGTGCTTCATTGTACAGTAGACACATGGACCACATACACTGTAATGCTTACAGATACTGGTGGCTGTTCTGCACAGTGGGTGAGATGTGCAACTCATGTCTTTTGTGCCATTGGGATGTGTGCTGGGTGGGACAGTCCTGGATGGCTCTCTGTCATGGTCACCCTCTTACACACATCTCTGCCCATCCATCTTTGGCTTATTATACTGTGTTCCCCCTACATACATATAGGTACATAGGTAGGTAATAGGCTATCTGCCTGAAGGCATCTATTAGTATGGCCAGAGTGTGCAGCTATCACCACACATGGGGTTAGTTCCCTAGGCCTCTGTGTAGTAGAGTTGATGAAGTGATCCATGGTGTGACATTTCAGTTTCACATACACTCATCAAGGCTCCTCTGGAAGAGTGTCAGTGAGGGACTCCGCTTAATGTAGGTTGGGAGCCTGTTCAAAAGCAAGGGAAGTCTGTGAGTAATGTATCCCTCCAACATGTTCTATTTATTGTTGTAATGATGATATCCCTAGAGCATGTGGCACAGTGAGCTTGGGTTTACTTCAGATAGAGCATGTACATCAGTTCTGCATTGGACATGGATCTGTCTGTTGGGCAGAGATCGCCTGAGTAGATAGTATGCAACAGAGTACAGATTGAGTTAACTTCAGTCTTGTTGCATGGGGCAACTGTTTGAGGCCAGTAATCCTCTTGTTGATGTACTTCAGTGGTCTTTCCAGCTGCTGAAGGTGCTAGTCAGATTCATCACAAGTGTGCTGTGATACTCTCTGATGGGTCTGATGACTGATGAGTAGAGGGAACCTCCTTTGACCTACATGCAAAGACCTTGCCAATCTGTGGGAACACACAGCATGATTTTCTAACCACTTTGTGAATGTGTTTCTGGAAGTAGAGATGACTATCCACATGTGTCCATAGATCCCTTATTATTATTACCTCTATATTTAGGGTGTTAGCACCTATGTGGTATTTGTATGACTGTAGCTCGAGGCCATAATTTTGACACCACATCTTTCTGTCTGAGACCCTTTTTTAAGGATGTCTCTGTTGTCCCAAACATTGATTATGACAATCTTTTTGCAGTCCTTCACAAACTTTGCTAACCATAGCCCTCGTGTGTTTGACTGTATTTCTGAAAAGTATACACCAGACAGGAGGGGTCCCAGGACTGAGCCATGGGGGACAGCAGTTGTTACCAGCTGACAGTCCAACAGAGAGACCACAATTCTTACCTTATGGGATCTATCTGTGCCCCTGCTGGCAATCTATCAGATGACATACGTGTTTATGCACAGGTTGTTGATTTTGTGGATACGACATGTATGTGGGATGTTGGAAAAGGGCTTTTTAAGGTCTATGTAGGCCGTGTGCAGCTCATTTCATTGATGTATGTCCTGGGTAACGGCCTTGAAAACTATCTAGCAGGTTTAGGAACCATGATCTGCCCCTGACCAAACCAAAATAGTTAGGGTTGGGTGTTTGTAGGCTCCCAATAGCTCTGTTTATGAGTTCCATAATGATGGACTCCATGGCCTTGCAGATCAGGCTTATAAGACAATAGTTCCCATGGTCTGTTGTGCACCAACACTTGTGGAGTGTGCCAAACGTTGCTGTAACCCATTCAACAGTTTCATATCCTGTACAGAGGGTGAGTCTCAACAGACTGTTCAGGTGCAGGGTCCGTTTGTTTTGGAGTTCATATGCGACACAACCAGGGAAACCATGTCATCCCATAGACGCCGTGTTTTAAGGTTTGGATTGAGCCGTTTAACCATTGTATATGTGATATCTGGGTTTTCACAATCTCCAGGTATGGTAATGGGCCATTTTGTCAGTGAGAGGGGGGTAAATATGTATGAACCTGTCTGACAAGATGTTGGCAGTGTCAGTCATGTACATGTATTCATTTACACTTTGCACTGACTCAGAACATATATGAGTTTACATTGATATTTATGACATACTGAAAGAAAGCTTCATGGTTCTCTATGGACTCTTTGGCAATATTTTTGCCAGAACATGGCTTGGATAATGTTAGGCGTGCTCATTGTTTCTTGATACTGATCAGAGATTTATTGATGATCTTTGGATTTTCACTTTCTTTGAACAACTTAAGTACTTGTAGTACATAGTTTGATTATGACAGGTGTCCAATATATTATATGGGTCTGTTTTCATATCACTGTGTGCGCAAGGCAGGATTGGTGAATAGTGACAAGTGTCTGGAGTAAGAACTGCAACTGCCAGATGTGTGACCCACTGCTGTACTCAGACATGGCCTAAGTGTGTGAGCATGCCCAGTATGACCTTTCAGTATGTTGCTGACTGAAATTTGCTAAATTTGTTTGTGTGTGAGCATGCCCACTATGGGCATATATACTGTGTGTGTGTGTGTGAAAAATCAAGTTGGTTTTTACTTCAGGGCTCACCTTTGTGTTGTACATCTACAGGAAGTATGCTGTGCTGCAGGGCTTCCATGAGTCCATTTGCATAGACTTCTCAACATTTCTACATACAGGGGGGACAGCTATTATTTTTACATTTCTACCCAGGGGGCACACCTGATTGTTACTGTGGATGTACATAGGATGAGGGGTGCACCTGACACATACACACATTTGCTAGGCCTTCACTGCTATGTCAGGTACTCCATTTCAGTCTGTACTGTTGCCTATTGTACTGGCTTGAAGCATACCACTGTACTACAGACCTTAGCTTCCAATTACATGCATATTAGTTTGACTTCATAGCCTACCCAACCCATATCACACTGCCTGGCCTGCTGTTTTCTGTCTGCATAGGCCTGGGGGGAGGTTACTCATATGCCTCTTCAGAGGGCATGATTCAGCATTTGTTTGTGTTTGCGTTTGTCTACAATTGTCCTGCTGGCTGTGACTATTAGGTATGTGACCCCCCCCCCCCAACTGGTATGTGTGAGTGACTTAAGTTGTGTCTGTGCCAGTGAAATGCTGTCATGGCTTAGTGGTTCAGTACTGTGACTACAGTGCACAGTACCCTGAGTTCGAGCCCTATCACTGCTTTTTATTTTCCTGCTGGGCAGACCGACTGGTTAAGGAACAGTAAAGCAGGTGTGAACGTGTTTACCCAACTTTGCTCGACTTTGCCCAACATTGCCCAACTTTGCCCGATGTTGAGCTGGTTAATTGTATTTAAATATGCTCAATACTGGTAAAATGTGCTTAGCAGTGCTTTATATTGCTTAAAATAGGGACTCATGCCTCAGGTAGTGCTGTGCAGGGCTGTCTATGTAAGATGCACATATTGCACTCCCTATACATGTTTGAAAACAGGTAGTGTCAAGTTAGGCATCCCTTTTACTGTATGTGCGAGTCAGAGAGAGGTGTCATTTCCAGGGTTCCTACTGAGTCAGTGTATGTGCTATGCGTTGCCTCTTTGCCAAGGCCAGGGCGTACTGGGCATGCCTCCTCCTGCCTACTGGGGCAGGCTCAGGTTGTTCCTCCTCCGAGTCACGCTGTGCCTGTGCAGGCCTTGGTAGTGGTGGGGGGCTGTTTGGCCCTGCCCCATGTTGTTCATGCTGCAGCTGTTTCTGCAGGATCATATTGTGTAGCATGGCACATACCATGACAATTTGGGTACATGTACATAGTTGGTGAGTACTGCAAGGCTCCACCAGATGTGTCCAGGCACCAGAACCGTGACTTGAGCATCCCAAACACACTCTCAATTATGTTTCTTGTTTGTGCGTGTGCCTCATTATGGAGTTCTTGTTCGGGTGTGTGTGCATTTCTGATGGGTGTCATCAGCCATGGCTCCAGTGTGTATCCAGCATCCCCCAATAGGTGACCATCAGGGATTTCCCCATTGGCAAATCTCTGTTACAGCTGCGTCAGATGCCAGATGTGGAAATCATGATAGCTTCCAGGGCAGCCAGCACACACATTCATTATTATTCCCTGGACATCGCACATGACCTGGCAGTTGATGGAGGGGAAGCCCTTGTGGTTGATGTAGACCCTACCCCACTCACCGGGTGGTGCTTTGATGTATATGTGCGTGCAGTCTCTTGCACCCACTAATTCAGGGTATTCTACTATTTGGTGGAAAAGACGCATATTGCTGGCCAGTGCCTCACGGGAATTGGGGAAATATACGTGCTCACCGACATGTGCTGACATGGCATCTAGGAACTGGTGCAGTACCCTGGATGCTGATGCCTGTGAAATCCCCATCATATCACCAGTTGGTCTCTGGAATGTACCTGTAGCTAGTATTCTTAGGCCAACACATACCTTGGTATCCACTGGGATGGATTCCCCTCTGTTGGTTCTGTCTGTGAGGCGTGGCCAGCACAGCTCAACAGTTTGCTGCAGGAGGTCTCTGTCCACCCTAAAGCGCTCCACTATCTCCAGCTCATGTAGCCTCTGGTAGGTTACCCTAGGTCTGTACACTCTTATCCGTCTCCTCACTGTGGGTTGCTCAGCAGCATTCACAACATCACCACCCTCAGCACCTTGCACATGTTGGTTTATGATAGCAAGAGCAGCCCCTAACATTTTGTCTGACTTTAAAGTTTTTAAGCTTTCCCTCTTTGTATACTGCAGTGTTGCAGAATTCTTGGGGGAAAAGCAGAGAAGAATGCTGTTTGCAGAGTTTAAAGTGCTGGGCTGGGCTAGTCTGCTGCCTGTGTAATTGGCTGATTCTGATATATTTCACCTGGCAGCTCTGCTAGCTCTCCTTGGTTAACTTCCTACTACTTCTTTTCCTTCCTTTTCCCTTTCTGTTTCCGCCCGGGGCAGCGCTGCACAAACACGCGCACATGCTGTGTGCACGTTTACAAGAAATTTCAGATATTTTCACAGTGTGCACCTTTGGTTTCTGGTTTTCACAAAGGACAACTGTAGACACAACTCTTGCAATCTTGAGCATCTCAGTGCAAACACACGACACTGCTCCAATTAGCTTACAGCCTTTCTGACACACCCCCTCATGATGGTACCTATATTCTACTCTACTACTCACTCTACACTCCTGGGGAAAATTGGGATTCACTATCCTTAGCCTCATTTGCATAGGATTGCCTACTAATGCATGGTTACATCTCTCACACTGAGCTTACCCCCCTTAGCAACCAGTACACAGTGGCCATATTGTCTTCAGCCTGCCAGTCACCTGCATGACAGGATAAGCTTTTTAGTGAAAATGGCTATTTTTAAATTATTTTCTTGTTTTTTTAAAGCGTCGCACATTTGCGCAGTGCTGCTCTACTCTTAAACATCAGAGATCGGGGGGATGGAGTTAGATTTTAATAATTATAAACATTTATAAATGCCAATGGCCTTATATTTGGCCATTGGCATGCTTCCTCAACTGTATGCATCCTTTATTTGGAGCTGTCATAGCTCCGTTTAGCTATTTGCAGAACGGTACTCCGTTACCAATGGAGTACATTTCTGCAGATAACACTAATCTTCCACGGACAGGTTAGTGTTTCCTGGATTGCAAATTTACCTCATTTGCATAGCTTTCAGCAGCAAATGAGGTAATTTGCATACCATGATGCTGTCCGTGCAAGAGTAGCTTTAGCAGCTCTCGTGCATGCCCCTGCTGGCTGTTCCTGGATCGCACAGCAGACATATTGTCTGTTTGACATCTTACTCTACAACTCCGTGCAAGCTTTCGTAAATCCGGCCCGTAGTGTCTTATCCCACACTTTGTTCATCTGGTTCTGCTTACACCGTTTCCTCCTGCCATTCTTCAGTATTCAAGTTTCATTACAGTCAGTGTCTGATTTACAGTAACCCTTTTCGCAAACATTGCTAACATCTTTCACATGTTTTACATGATGCCCGGCATCCTCAACATAACATCATTTGGTGGATAATACAGCAATACACAGATTTGATTTGTGCACTTTCTTAACTTTTTTGAAAAGATTGATGTATGTTTTTTACATCAATCCAGGCCTCAGAATGTAATCCAAATACCCATACTATCCATTTTCTTTTGTGGTCAGTTTGCAGTTGTGCATCAAAAAAAAATCTCATATCAGACTCCAATCATTATGTCCTTTTTGAACTGCAAGTCCTCATACATTCTTGCAAATAAAATAATAGTAATACCTGTTTGTTGACCAAGTAGGTCTGCTGAATACACAGTTCCTTTTGTGACCCAGTAGCAATGTTTGGTTAAATGATTTGTTCAAGGTCACACAGTTGGCAAATGAGAGCTGAGGGGTACACATCCTGTAACCCTCTGCTCCAGCTGCTAGATATGCAAAAAAAAAAGTTTTCCCTCAGATAAATTGAGCAGTTGTCTTTACTTGCAAAAGTACATGGATGCACAGTAGAATCCCATATAAAATAAATAGTGCACTCTTTACCTATGTACTGGAGATTTGTCTGTGGCTGCTTGACCACCATGTTTTTTCTTTGCAGCAGACACGACAGCTGCAAAGGTTTCTTTTCTTACATCTCTATCTTTCTGGAGCAGTTCTAGTGTCTACATTGCTTATGACCTCTCTGGAGTTCAATCTAAGTCCAATGCATTTGTTCTATGTATCATCTGCAATACTGGAACTTCATTTTTATCCTGCAGTTTCCTTGTCTATGATCCACATATGCCCAACAGTATTCTGGCTGGGAATTAAGTGTTTTTCATTTTTTTTCCTCCAACAATGTTTCATCACTTAAGCCGTTTTATTCAGGCAGTAATAGCAGCTCCATCTTTGTTCTGTCACTGTCATAAATTGACTGTTCACCAAATTAATATCCACAGTAGCACTGCCAGAGTCATCTGGCAACTTCTTCAGTCTCCCCATTTTGGACAAGTAGGGGAATACTGGCAGCTCATTCCGTTCCTCCATTTTGGATGAGTAGGGGAAAAGTTCTACCTATCAAAGTTAATGCAACGATTTTGTTGCAACAGAATATGATTTAAATATGTACATCATATCAAATTTAAAATACTACTAGCTATGGTAAAAAGCCTGGAGAAGTAAAAATAGATTTTTTGTAGCATGTCTTTATTATCCAATTTTGCATTATATAGAATAGATTTACATCTTTCATCCCATACAGATATGGACAACTTAATTTTATCTAATATGCTTTCCTCTTTTGTATTTTCCGTAATGGCCAAAAAAAAATCCTTACTAACCTAATTTCAGAAAAAAACACACTAGTTTCCTATCCTCCCATATTTCTTCACTGAACAGACACTTTGTTAACTTTTTCATTTTAGCTGGGTCCATAAGTTGGGTTATGGACCTTATTTTGCATTGATCCAGACCAGCAATGGTCAAGTTGTACAAAGTATGCATACAATACGAGTAAGCAGCAAGGTAATCAAGAAGGTCAAGTACCTTGTTCTTTACACTCAGCTATGAGTCTGCAGTCATAATTTTTTTAAATTAAGAAAAATTAACTGGCAACGCACAACATATAACTCATAATATCAGTAAATTAGTCTCTCAAGTGAAATCAGTCCACTGTGGTACTTTGCATTCTCTGTAACATTCTTAATATACTTTGTCCTTTTCCCTAAATCTCCATAGATCTTTAAAATGGAATACAGTCTTTGTCATCCTCAGTGTTTTGAATGTTTAGGTTGCGGTTAATCTTTTTCTTAGTTACAACACTTGATTCTCTCGTTCTTGCACTTTCCCAGTGCTTAAACTGCACACACATCCCTGTTTCAAAAGTAAAGCTTCTAGTTTTTAATATGTCAAAAAAGTGAGTGTAAGATTTTGTTAATTCTAAGACTTCCTTTTAGCACTGTGAAAGTCTGTTTAATTTGCTTTCCCAAATGAAAATTGACAATTCAATAGGACTGTATGCTCCTTCAGTATAATTTAAACAGGGTAAGTATTATGGAATTGGTATTAAACATTACTGTTTTTTTTCTAACTGCTTGTTTTCGTTTGAACTGAATCCCACTTAATTTGAATGTCATTGACTCCCATGCTGTAGATGTAACCCATCTCTCTCTCTACTGTTAAGTCATAAATAACACAAACCAACACCTTAGTTTCACAACTTTTATCGAAAGTAGTCTATACTTTCTCTTACCAAAATTGATGGCTGTGATGTATTTTCCTTCAGTGCCATAGATTTCTTCTTCCACTGATGTCTTTAAAATTGCAGATAACTTTTTGTCAGTATTTTGTATTCATTGTGGCACAGCACAAGTAGTAAAACGTCTCAAGTTATATTATTTTTGGAGCTTTTTTTTTATTCCAAATGTAATGTATATCAGTGTAAGTTGATCTTTTTGGGCCTGTGCTGCAGTCACAACCTGTAGGGGTCTTTGCCTCTGGCTTATATCTGATGTCCAGCTTGACTTTCAGTTGAGTACACCCCATGGCAGAGCTGACATTACCATACCTCATAGGTTGGTACTAGGCTATCAGCCCTAGGGCCTTTACAACCCTAGCCGTAACAATTCCATGGTTATTTCTTCCCACACTGTTTACTTCCCTGGACCCCTGTCTAGCAGGGTGACTGATGTGATCCCCGGGGTGAATTTCCTTTCTCCCATCCAATCATCAAGGTTCCTTTTGAAGAGGGCCAAAGGTGCTCTGCTTGACATGTATGGGTAGTCTATTCCAGAGTCTGGGAAGTCTCTGGGTCAGGAACCTATCCCTCCAGCATGTTTTGTTTATTGTGATGACAAGATTTAGATCCCTGGAGTGTGTGGCTCTGAGAGATTGAGATTTCTTTAAGTGTAGCATGTCCAACAGCTCTGGGTTTGACATGGCCTTGTATGTTAAGCAGAGATCGCCTCAAAGTAGATGATATGCGACAGAGTATAGCTGGAGTTTTTTAAGGCGGTCAGCATAGGGCATCTGCTTTAGGCCTGTGATTCTTTTAGTGAGGTATTTCTGCGGCCTTTCCAGTTGTTGCACATCTTGAGAGGTACATACCAAATGGGGCGTTGTATTCTATAATGTGTCTAATGAGGGATGAGTAGAGTGGGACAATGACCTCCTTTTTTCTGGATGAAAAGCCCTTAATGATGAGGTGTGCCACATAGAAGGATTTCCTGACTGTTGTGGTGATTGAAGGTGAGACCACTGTCCACCTGTGTCCCTAAGTCTCATCACACTTTCGGTGTTTAGTGTACTGCCACCTATGTGATAATTCATGGGTACATGTTTTTTCCCAAAGGGGATAACTATACATTTCTTGGCATTGAGCTTGAGCCCATGGCTCTGGCACCAAGCATCTGTTTCTGTAAGGCCCTTTTGTAGAGTATCCAAATCATTTGGGGATTCAATAGTGGCTCCCAATTTGCAGTCATCTGCAAACTTTGTTAGCCAGAGTCCCTTAGTGTTGGCCTGTACTTCAGAGAAGTAGATGCCAAACGAGAGGTCCCAGTACTGAACCCTGAGATGCTCCACTTGTCACTTGTCAGGAGCTGGATTTGGAGTCAGCTACTTTTACAGTGTGGGTTCTGTCAGTAAACCAGTTGGCAACCCATCGAGTGACAAAGGTATTTATGCCCAGCTTAGTAAGTTTATCTATGATTCCAGAGTGAAGGATGGTGTCAAAGGCCTTGGCGAGGTCCAGATAGGCTGTGTGGACTGCCATACCCTCGTCCACAGTTCTGAAGACTGATTCGAAGAAGTCAATAAGGTTCAGGAGACGAGATTGGTCCTTCACGAACCCAAAGTGGGTGGGGCCCAGTGTTTTAAGGTTGCCAATGTCTTTGTTTATAAGTTACATGATAATACATTCCATGGCCTTGCAGATCAGGCTCATCAGACTGATGGGGCAGTAGTTCCCGGGATCCAAGGTGGATCCCCCCCTTGTGGAGTGGGATAACTGTAGCTGTGCACCACTTAGTGGGCAAGAAGCCTGAGGTGAGGGTAGGATTAAACATGACACTTAGGTGAGGTGCCAGTTCATTTTGTAGTTCATGTAGTACACAGCCCGGGTCCATGGATGCTGTATGCTTAGCTGTGGAGAGTGTGTTTTTTTACCTGTGTGGCTATTACCGGAATTTGGCAGTCTTCCAGTATTGAGATGGGCCATTTAGGGGGTGAAGTTGGCACTGAATCGATCTGCCAGGGTATTGGCAATATCCTTGGGATCAGTATATTTAATGCCATTCTGTTGTAGCTCAGAGCAGATCTGAGCATTGTCATTGAGATTCTTGACATAGTTATAGAATGCCTTGTGGTTGTCTTTGGAATCTTTGGCAATTTTATTTTCGTAACTAGCTTTGGAGAATTTTGAGGGATCTCAGCTTCTTACTGAGGCTGGTAAGGGAGTTTTTTGCATCCTGGGATTTTCCTCTTTTCTGCAACAGTTTTTTCCTTTTGTTGTAAAGTTTGTTTATGGCAGGAGACCACCAAATTGGCTTCCTTTTTTTGGAGGAGAGCATGTTTGTTCTATTTGGGAATGGCACGATTCATTTATGAGTGGATGTGCTCGTACAGTGCCTTAGTGTAGGATTCGGCAGTCGAACTTTCAGTTCCCGTCTGCATGGGTGTCATGAAGTTTGTAACTTCTGACTTGAGTAGCATGAGGTTGGCCTTGGAGAAGTTTTTTATGGAGGTTTCCTTACTAGGGAGTGGGGGTGGGATGTGGATGTTAAGGGTGATTAGCTTATGGTCTGACCTGACCAACGAGGGAGTGACCATAGGTGTGGATCATCGATTTCCCATGTTGGTAATGACCAGGTCTAGGATATTGGAGGCCTTGGTGGGACTATGGATTAGTTGATCCAGGGCATTGGAATTTATGAATTCCAGGAACTGTTGGGCAAAGGTGTTGGTGCACAAGTAGTTTTCCCAGTTAATGGCAGGGTAGTTGAAATCGCCCAGTATTAGGCTGTTTGGTTGTATATTAATATTTCCAGTATGTTTAGAAAGGTGTAGTGAGAATCTTGGGGCATGGTGGGGGATCTGTAGCAAGCTACAATTTGGATTGCAGTCTTACCTAGTGTTAGTTGCACCTGGAGAATTTCAGATGCATTGTGTTGGACAACTGACCTGGTGGTGTGAATATCCTTAGTGAATATGGACACTCCTCCACCTTTAGTGTTTCGATCCTGGTTTGGTAGCCAAAAAGTGTGGTAAGAGTTGTAGCCTGGTATTGCAGGGGTGCTATCTGGAGCCTTGAACCAGGTCTCAGATGTCTACTGGGTGTATAGGTGGCATTCATCCATGCCATCTTTGGATAGGCATTGTATTGCTCACTGTTTTACATTAGTGCCAAATGTTATAATTTCTGCAGGACAATGCTTGATGTCCAGCCTGACTTCCAGAGTATATTCTCTTCTTTCTCTTGGCTGGATGGATACTCTTGTACCTCTTATAAAAGGCATCTTCCTGTGCCATATTCAGTTCGTTCTTGTACTGGAAAGTAAGATTTATTAGTTAATGCTTAGCATTTGTCATGGGTTTGTGTACAGATGAGTATCGCACTGGGGAGAAAACTGATTTTTCTTTTCTGTTGCATTTATAGAAAGTGTTTTGTGGAATGGCAAGATAAATGCTTGTCTCTGAGGTTAACAAATACACTTGCAGAAAGCAAATTCCTCATGAAAGCTTTCACATTTGGTGCTTGTTTTGTTTGACAGGCACACAGTGTTGCTTCCTGTTCTTGTGCTGCTAGGTTCAACCATCAGACTATTAAGCAGAAAGTAAAGTTTATCCAGGACTTCTTGAAACGAAAAAAGCTGCACAGCATGTCCAGGGATTCCATGGTACTATATTAACAAACACCATATTAATATACATTTCAAGTTCCATAGCCCCTTCCCTTGGCTAAGGGATATCTGGTCCAGAAAGATCCAAATTTGAAGCACCTCTGCAGACTACCTGTATGCTTTCCTGCAGGAAATATCTGGTCCAGAGCGATCCAAATTTGAGGCACCTCTGCAGACTATCTGTATGCTTTCCTGCAGGTGTTTGTTTCCAATACCTGCACTGTGGTGATAGAGAATGAAGGCAGAATACCCATGGTTTTAATCTGTGTATGTGGGGGGACATCTGTGGTTTGAAAACTGTTGCATCTGCCTGTGGCTGGAAACTTCTAAGGTAACCCCCCCCCCCCAAAAAAAAAAAAAAAAATCGGAGATGGCATCCAAGCATTAGATTTCCACCATTTTGCTGTAGCAAAAACTAGCAGACCCCCTTTCTCCCTCAACATCTGAAGTTGGCTCTGTATGCTTTAAATACCTGCAGCTGTCATTCAAGTAGCCATCAGTCTTGGGAGGGTGCAACCTTAAAAATGAAAAGGGACCCCCAATAATCAATACTCTTGCTCTCTATTGAGCAAATTGTCTTATGTGAGCCAGATGTTGTGTCTGCCTTGCTTGTTAGACACTTCCTCACCAGCATACGTCTTATTTAGGGACACTATCGACAAGGTGAAATTTTTTCAAGTGATAAGCCAAGGATTACTCTGATGTCCCAGAAATTTATAGTGAGCTTCTTGGCTTGCCTGAAGCCAAATACATATCTATTTTGCAATAAGTGAATCATGTTAGCTTGCATTCTGCAGTGCATCTTGGAAATGGATTCCCCACCTCCACTCCCATGAATCCCAGACCACTTTTACAGTGTTAAGGATTCTTTTAAGTATCTGGATAAGAACCCAATTGCTGATTGAGCTGTGTCTCCATGGATTCAAGCAAGGAATCTTCTGAGGATCCAACCAAGAATCCTATTCCCAATGACAAAAAGTTGAATACTTGACAGATTTGGGAAGTATATCTGCCTTCTGAGTTGTGACCTGCCAAACTAGTATGTTAAAATTCCAAGTGCCTGTCATTCCAAATTAGACAAGACTGAGGATGCAAAGGACAACATACAGTGTGTGATATGCAACCTGTCTTCCCAAATTGGCAGACACTTAAATATCGAGTGTGACTGTGAAGCAACAGATGCACCATGCAGTGTGACAGCAGTGGAGGGTCAATCACTGGGCATTGAATACCTTCATTTTCAAGCTCATTGGAGTGGTGGTTAGCTGTATTACCAATTTCTGAATAGTTTACTGCTACCTTTCACATTTAAATTTACTGTCTTTGTTTTTTTGTTGCGTGATTTACATGAGTCAGTGCAGTTAGGAACCGGGGGAAAGTGCTGGTTGGGACGTCAAAGTGTAAATGGAGGTATGCTCCCTTTGGTTAAAGAAGGTAGGAGTTGGTGGTTGTGTGACAATGAAAAGGCATGCTTTTCCCATCTTTTCACAAGTATCTTGACAGTTGAGGACAAGCAGGCTATTTTAATGTGTACCATCATCTCTATTTCATGAGGAGTTCCATAATGGAGCAATTTGATCTATTTTCATTTTTGATTTGTTTGATAGTGGCTTAAGAAGTGTACAGTTTATAAAAATGTATTCAGACTCAAATATCAAGTTTAAAATACATAAAATGGTATGAAGTCCTCAGAAACCAACAGATGCTGCGATTGCAAGTGACTGGTATTTTTAGTTTAGGAAAAGACGTTTGGGTAGCATGGATTCAGAAAAGGTAAATTCATAAAATTATCCAATAGAAGTCTTGTTAGACATCTAAGGAAGAGCAGTGTAGTTACAATTCTGAAATAAGTAAGAGACAGAAAAAGATTCAAGTGGTGGTCATGGCCTTATCCAAAATTAAACTAATGGAGTTGATATAGAAAAGAAAATGGCAGGGGGAAAGACTATTAAAGTCCAGAACTGGTAAAATAATTACCAGTTAATAGCAGGGAGTGGAGTAATTTTATAATTTTAATATTAAATATGTGGAAGGAGAGTTAAAGAAGGGTTTGCATACTTCCCTATTTTCAGATTTGGTTGGGAAGGGGATTGTTTTAATAACAGGCAGTTACATAATGAAAGGCATGAAAAAGTATTTGCGTGACATAAAGAACTATAGTCACTGCATTCCATGGTGTCAGGATGATGGGTATTGGGAAGGGAATTTGTAAATGAATGTCAGTATTCAACAACTGTAGTTTGTGGTGGCGATTAATGGTGGTAATGTTAGTGTTCAGGATGTAGTAATGGAGGTAATGGAAATCATTAAGCACTTGATATAAACCTCTCTTTGCGGACATCTTTTCAGCTGAGAAATATGGAGAACTGTAAAGGATGATTGTACTAGTAAGCTTATATTGTCTCTGTTAGGAAGCTTATATTTGAGCCCAACAATGACCTTTTCTGTACTTGAGTATACTGTGGACACAGGAGATTTCTGTCCAGAGGATGGGTTTCATCTTGGTCATTCAGCAAAATTTTGGCACAAGATAGGAAAGTTAACTCTACCTCTAAAAATCATTAACAGTTCTATAAATGAAGTGGAAGATGACTAACTTGGCATTGGTATTTTTAGTGCTAAATGTCATAAGCTTAGACAAATTAAAATGTCTGTTTCTGGTGCATACTACATCCTAAGGGAGATATTTTATTCTCACAGGAGTAGACTTGAATAGTTTGTTAGAAAATGGGTAACAGTATTCATTTTCATGAATTGCAACAGCAGCACACAAGGCACGCTCACTAAGGAAGGTGGTATTCTTGATTTGACCACCCAATTGTTGGTATAACTAATGTTGGAGGTTGAAGATCCCCTACATAATTTAGACCAGTCTGCAATAAAATGCAATATTGCACAGTTATAGGGAATAACTTATGTTGAGTTGATTACACATATATTGATAATTTCATCAATAATTGGGATTGAACAGAAGTTGGAGGTCTTCCAAGTCAGGAGATGTGAAACAATTTCAATGGGAAAATGGCAATGACTGATAACTTTTCCCATATGGAACAAATCTATTGCTCTAGAAACGGTCAAGCACCGTTAATGAATTCAGTTTTGAGAAGTTCTCATTTGCCCAGCACCTTTGTCTTGTAGGAGAAATCCAGTGGAGTAAAGTAAGACACTTTGCCTCTAAATTTAGCCATAAGATTAGAAAGATAATGAGCAGTGTTATGAAAACCTCTGACAGTTTCCTGTAAATATGTTGGGCAGTGTAGAACCCCACCACACCAGTGCTACTTGTAAACTGAAGAATGAACAGAACATGCCGGAGGGATAGATTCCTGTCCCAGAGACTTCCCATACTCTGGAATAAACTACCTATCTATATCAAAGCTCTTAATTAGCACTAAGAAAAATCTTGATGACTGAATGGGAAATAGGAAATTCACTGCAGGGATCACCTCTGTGGCTCTGCTCGACAGTGGAACAGGAAAATAATTTTCTTGGGTGGCAAAAGCCAGAGTACCTTTTGGCTAGGCTTGTATAGGCCCCAGGGCCGATAGCCTAATACCTACGTATGAACCTACAAGGATAACTGATTCAAGCATTCTGGTAAATTGCAGACTTTTATGTAGTGCAAGTTGAGGAGAGCAGTTAGTCAGAATATGTAACTGAATTTCTTTTGTAGTGACTGAGTGCCATAATACAATTTAGATGAGAGCGACGGTATTTGCTGGTGAAAAAAATGGACTTTTTTTTTTTTTTTTTTTTTAAACATATGGTAAGCAGGGTGTTGCACATCACTTGTTTCCAAAAAAAAAAAAAAAAAAAAAAAAAAACACACCTAATAACTGGAGTAATCTTTCAATGTAGAAGCACTAACATATTTCCAATCCTCAATCCATAAGGGACTGGTATCTTCTAAGACAAAATATGCTTTTAGTTTGTGTTGAAAATGTTTTGAATAATGTTTGATATGGTTATGCAAAGTTAAGTTGTAAATAACGTGCTAATATATATCATGGGTTTACATCAGGAAGATCTATAACCAGTTTACTAACTTTCTGTGATTTACAGTCACTTGAAATGGCAGTGGACATGATTTATCTGGACCAGATGAAAGTCTTTCATTCAGTCACTTATGTGATTGGATTAATTAGTGAACTACTGAAATGACAGAAAAGTAAGGTTGTGTATGCAGAGATGTAGGTCAACAAGAGTAGTTATGTAGGGCCTGTGTTTATTTGCTCATTTCCAGTTCCTGGTATATACTGGGTTAGAAAATTACTGACCATGACAATATTGCTGGAACTATAACATCAATCAGAGACCCAAAGTTGTTTAGAAAAGAGTCCGAGTGCACTTTAACAATACATTAACTCTGCTATAGTTTGAGGAATGTAAGAAGTTTAAAGCCTTGGAATCATAACTGAAAGTTATTTGAGCTACAAGACCAGTAATGGACTATAACATTGGCTTCTGCATGTATTGTAGAACTGATGTCTGCCAACTGCAACAAGCTCAAAAATATTTACCAAAAATGAAAGAAATGACAAATTTAAGAAAGGGAGACCTGGAATCTCAAAATATTCACATTATACTATAGATGGATAAAAGTAAATTAATTTGGGTATTTTAAAAGTGTAAATAATGAAGAAATTGCACATTGGGAATTTTTTTTAGGCAGGATAGATTTACACAATCAATCCTCTGTTGACCAAAGTGATACAAAGAATAGATAGAACATTGTTCCAGGTTAGAGCCTGGATGCATACTGACTTTTCTGTCATTGGAAATTTAGAGGGGGGCCTCATGAGTAACAGTGGATAAGCATCTGTCCTAGAAGTAGACTAAAATCTGACAATCTCTTGATCAGATGTCAGTTCCCACAAATTAAGGCGTAAGAAAAGTATGCATATATCCCTGTCTGCTAGGAAGAAAAGAGCCAGAAAAAATTAGAGATTATAATACAGCTTTCAGATAGAGTGGCAGTAATGTTTTCTATCTTCATGATGCTGACCATATGAAGATTACAATACAGGATCTTTTTTTAGAACTAGAAAAAGAGTATAAAGCTATATAACAGTGTGTGACAAGGTTGTGGGTGACATTATGGATGCAGTAAATAAGCATTTGTGAGGTTACACAAACACTTTTATGAGAAATACTGAAGGTGATGGCAGAATTGGGGCAAATATCTGCATGGATGTAATGGAGGCTGCAATGTGGGATCAAGAAGATTGTGCATGACAAAAAAACCTTGCTGGTGTGCCGGAAAGCTTAGAGGGTAGAGACTGCAAGTCCTTTATGCAGTGACAACTAGCAGAATGGACAAAATTGCCACAGCAGGACATTCTACCTGAAACGGGACATACAGCCTCATGGGTTCTTGGTAGAGCCCTACATGGCAAACCCCAATAGATCATAGTAAGATTTTGTACTTGTGCCTTAGAAAAAGTGGTTTCAATACTGTGGAAAGATGGGTTGGGGGTTGGCATAATGGTTTGTACTTGCCTCACCAACACAAAGTGCAGAGTTTACTTGGGTTAAAATGTCCTGCAAGGGTCGCTAGCCAAGTACTTACCTAAGACCCTAAGAGAGTGTAAATTTGCTTGTGTGTTGACATAATGATTAGGGCAGTTACCTTACAGATAGACAGGTACAGAGCTTTGAGTGATTTTTGAAGGGGAAATTGGATATGCCTAAAATGGCCTTCAAGGGCTTCTGGCCTAGAACTTGCCTATGAACAAGGAAAAAGAGACTACTTCATCCCAGTTACAAGACTGGGGAAGATAAGCGGTAATATATAAAATACTTTATCTGGCTGTGATTTGGTTGATGTGGATTGAAGGTACCAAAACCTCCTATCAGTCTCCAAAAGAAGCTTAAAAGGGACTTAGATGGCTGGGATCAGGTTGCTCAAAAGAGAAGGCATGTGAGTGGTAATTTGGGCCAAAACACAGAAAAATAGGTTCACCTTCTTTAGGAACACACTAACAGTTTTTTTTAATTATTCTGTTTTTTTTAAAAAGTGAACTCTCGGATAAAGCTGCAATAATGAGGGCAAGACTAGAATGAAGGACTGAGAGTAACTGACTATGTACTACTGAGACTGCCCAATATTACCATGCTATTTGAAATGGAATGTTTCTGCTTCAAATTAAATAAAATATACCTCTTTTTTTTTCACTTTTGTCATTGAAAGAGTTATGGCAGGGTAGGGGCTATTTTTTTCACTGTTTTGTCTATTTCAGAGACACACAAATGTCATGTTAATATCTCTATATATGACGTTTTCTGTGGATTTGGTTTTGGTGCTGTCGAATAAAATACTCTGGTGTTCAGCTGAGAAGTGCTTCCGTGTTTGTTTACTGATCTCTATATATGTATTTGATAGCTTTGTCAGGGCCAGATGACATTTAGTACATTCTAGCAAAAAAGTGTGCGTGGGGGGTACAAGTGGAGTTTGAGCTAGTAATTTTTAGTATTTTGAATGGGTCTATATTATAAGATCGATGTTTGAAAACATCTAACAACATATGGTCAACACCTTCAAATATTGAACTTATAAACAGACAAGAAAAAAGTACCCTAACTGGTTTAAGTGTACCCCCCACATGGGGGGTTGTGCCCCCTACACCCCCCGCTACTTAAATATACCAACTCTGAGACTGCACTACATTGCAGTAAATGGAAATCTCCACTTACGGAAATTTCAGTTTACACGCTTGAGATTCTGAGCGTTCGATATTCTCTTGACAATGTCAGATTTGACAGTCGGCTTTTCAGAATATAATATAGACCCTTTTGAATGATAGTCATGTGTTAGGGAATAGAAGGAAAAGGTGTAATATGACAAAGTTGAGAGAAAGTATGGTAAATCAAAAGACCTAAGAAACAAATTGGTTTCCTACACTTTCCTTCTAAAACTAAACATTCCCCCAGGACTTTACAATCTTAATGATACCTCTGTTTCTGCATGTTTGGTATGTGATGGCCATACTGAGGAAGAGAAAAAAGAAAAAAAAAAAACATTCTTGTTGATCAAAAAATGTAAACAATTTATCAAAAGGAATAACTGACATGAGAAGCAAAGGTATGTAAACCAGTATTGGAATAAAACAATTTTATGTTGGTTTAAAAAAAAATGCCTCTAATGGTGGATTAGTTGAATTTGAGGCTGGCAAGGTGTATCCCAAACTGCCTAGTCACCATTGCAAAGGTGAATTAACCAGTCAGTGGGCACCGGAGGATGTCAATCATGCCGAAGTGAATAATTACACCATCAACATGCAGGCCAGCACTTTAGGAGAAGTTGTGAGGAGATGGGAGAGAATACGGAATCACCAACAGTAGAATCAAATACGGAAGGGTTCAGAGACTACAGCACACAACTACACAGCCCAGGGAGTGAAACTGAAGAAATTTCAAGGGAGATTTTACCAACAGCATTGAATGGGATTGAGGAAGCCGCAGGTACTGTTAATATGACTGTTGTCAGCAATGTGGCTAATGACTTTTGTGTGTATAACTTCTCTGACAAGCATTTAACTATTGAACATACTGAACTGCTTTCAAAGGGACTGACTTTTATTCATACTAAAAAGGCCAATATAACTAATACTTTAACAAAGTTATATGTTCGTAAATTGAACCTTGTGCTGTGTTTTTTAAATAGCGCTGTCAATATTTATACAAATGCTTTACGCAGATCTAGCTTGTTTAATCTGCCTACACAAGCTACATTATTAATGTATGAAAACTGTTGTGAACAGGATATAAGGGGATATGGTTTACAGCCAAAACAAGAGTGATTACAACTTAACTGTTATGGAATATGGTTTGTTGCAAGAGTTGATAGGGGATAGAAATATACAGGTCATGAAACCCGATAAAGGGGAGGGATGGTTGTGATGAATACAGTTGATTATAAAAAAAAAAAAATGTATGAGTTTGTCAGACATATACAAAATAGTATCTAGGAATGACATTGATTGCCTACTCCAAAATGGATGTGATCTTGTAAGATTTGTTCCTTGAAAGAAGTATTAGACAAAAAGACTTTGAATTCATGCTTAACAACCAGTCTGTCATAGCTAGCATATTCAGAGTGCTGAAAACCCATTTCACGCCATAGTTGATGCCAAGAAATCCAAAACCTTTTTTATTGCAAATTTATGGGCCACAAATTAGTGTGGCGTTGAGCAGACTAAACAGGTATGCAAAGATTCTTGGCATTTTTTGAAGTTATTGGATGAAAAAGATTTTAATAAGGACACAATTTTTGCAACTTTGGATGTACATAACTTGTTTTCAGTCATTCTACATAGTACATGAATCCATTGTTTGAGGAACATTTGGAAAATAATAAGCAAGTACATAAATGTGAGGTTTCAGCCATGACTATCCTCATGGATATTTTACAGAACAGTTTTTTTTTGTACCACAATGAGCAATATTTTAGGCAAAGAACTGGGGTTGCTACAGGAGCAGCATGCGCTCCCATGTTTGCAAATTATTTCATGGCTGAATGAGAGGAAAGGTATATAATCCATAGCCCACATTTTGAAAAATGTAGCATGTATATTAGATTTCTGGGTGATTTGTTTTGTGGAATGGAACCATGATTGAGTTAGAACAATTCATATCCTATGTTAATAACACTGTTCCTTTTTTTTTTATCCTTTTCATACACAGTTGATGCACATAAGATCATCTTTTTAGATGTGGAAATTAGTAAAAACTATGCTGAGACCAAGTATGAATCTAATATTCATGGAAAACATTCTCCAGTACATATTTACACTTTACTAGTAATCATCCATTGCATCAAAAGATGTCTGTGCTCAAAGGCCAGTTCATTAGACTCGCCAGGGTGATTTCAAACAACCAAAGCTTCCTTGATGAATGTAGCAAAATGACTAATATGTTTTTAACTAGAGGTTACCCACAAATCTTTATAGCAGAAATTTATAGTGAAGTTAGTAGAAAAAGAGAAGTAGGGACAATTCAACCAATTGTGCTTCGTAAGAAAGGTATGCCACCTAAGTCTGATGAGAAGTTAGAATGGTCTAGCAAAGTTTTTATAACAAATAACATGGATGCAAAATATAGTACGAACATCATATTTAAGAATTGGTGGATTATACATTCTGATCCTGAAATAATGGAGAAACTAGGTGCAATACCCAAGGTAGTATATAAAAAGGCTACTGCCTTTAAGCAATTGTTGGAGAGAGCTTCAAGTAATAAGAATTTGAACAGGAAATTAGGTACCTATAAATGTGGAGCATGCAGGCAATGCCAATATGTCATTGTGGGTGACCATGTGACAGTATTAATATGTTTCAAAGCAGGGCATATTATAATTGTAATTCTTCAAATTTGGTTTATGTAGCTATGGTGAACAATGTCCCTGCTTTTACATAGGTAAGACTACAAGGCAGTTAAGGGACCAAATCTGTGATCATATGAGGGACATCAGAAATGGTAAATCCACTAATGCATTGTTCAAGCATATACAAAAGAATAGTGCTCACAGTTTTAAGTTTTATGTGTTGGACTTTATACAAAAAGATCTACAGGGGAAAGTAACTGAGGATCATTTAAATGTGAAAGAAACATGTTGGTAAATAAGACTTAGAGCAACATTATACCAGGACTGAATGAAAGTTGCTCTATTGCACCTATTTTAAAGTTGAAACATGTGCTGTGATATGTTTTTGCTAAGGTTTTATATGACTAACTAGTTAATTGGATTAGTGAGTCACATAATTTTTAATGATATAAAAAGAAGGTGGTGTGTTATTCATTGTTCTGATGAAGTTTGTATTGTTAATGAATGAAAGCGCTCAACCATTTTTTGTGGAATAAAAGAATTTTACAACTACTTCATGGTTTACCTTTTGGAGGTCATCTTTGTGGTTATTCATTTGTCAGAGTTCTTGAGGATAATGGTGGATTAGTGATGAGGTTTGGCTCACTGGCACTCAGATATACCTGGTACAACTATGTGATTATGGTGGGGTTAAAACACATGAGAATTTTTAGAGAAAATAAGAGGCAGGTAGGATCTTTTTCCTTGCTAAATAGGTAGAGGGGACAGGAACTGAAAAAAGGGGACTTTGAGACCTAACATGAGGATGTTCATGAAAGGAGGATGTTGAATGGAACATTCATGCACTTGAATATATCTGGTACAAGTATGAGAATGGGAGAGGACTAAAACATGAGGATTAATAGAAAGTAGACAGAGGCATGTAGTTTTTCTTGGCTGTATAGATAGAGGTGACTGCATTAGGAAAAAAAGGAACTTTGAGAGCTATTGTGAGGGTATTAGTTGGATAGGATGGAGAATGATGGTTGGGGAAAAAACATGTTCAGGATTGGTAAAGATGGTGAAAGAGGAAAAGAAAAAAATAAGAAATAAGCTAGGAGATGGAGATAAATACATAAAAAACAAACAGGTGAGCAAATGTCTTCAAATCAAAATTGGCAAGCCATGTAAGGGGAGAGTGGTTTATGGACCCTGAAGGGGAAATGTGTCTCAATGAACATATGGTATTGGAATGTTAATGAGTTGGTAAACACAGTAAAGAGAAATGTTAGTATACTTCAGGAGACTTGCATGTCAAGGAACATAAAAAGGTAGAAAAAAGGTATTTCAGTCTTAGCATTTCACTCTAATAAAAATGGGAGGGTACGGCAAGGATGACTTGTAGCACAGGAGATGGATGCTTCATGATACAGCAAGGGATGATCAAAGGACCATTATGGGAATATGCCACTGGGAGTAAAAGAATACCTGATAAGTAAAAATATGTGATCACGCAAATATTTGATGGTGTACTGATAGTAGTAGAGGATTGGAATACAATTTTCAGAAAACAGGAAGCATTTGAGAGGAGAAACAAGCATATGATTAGAAAAATGGAAATTAGAGTGCTACACATCTTATGTTCATACTAGACTTACAACCACTAGGGTCTTTACAAGCCTAGCCATACAACCAACCCAGTTTTATCCTAGAGTTCCTTTGATACCTGTATGTAAGGTATAGCTATGGTTTATGTTAGTTGGGGATTAATTTGCTTAGCATCAACCTCTGCCCATCAGAGATGTGGGGACCAGGCTGGGGTGAATTTGCAATTTCCCATCCAGTGATCAATATTTCTTTTGAACAGGGTCAAGGATGAACTCTGCTTCATTTGAGTCTCACCAGTAGGTTCTATTTATATTGCAACAAAGTTCAGGTCCTTGGATCTAGTATTTCTAGTATTTTGCAAATGTGCCAGAGATCCATCAGAAATGGAGTGTTGGATACCTTAGATCACCTGTCAGTGACCTGTAGGAGACTGAGTACACAGAGAGTACCTTAAGGTGATCCATGTAGGACAGGGTATTCATACCCTGGATCCTCCTGGTGAGGAACCTTTCAGGGCATTTCTACTGTTGCAGGTGTTGGGCTAGGTACATGCCAAAAGGGACATTGTACTCTGATGGAATTGATAAGGGCTGATTAAAGTGGTACTTTTACTTACTGGACGTGGATGTCATACCCTTGTTTATGAGTTGGGTGAAATATTTATTAAATAGCACCACGACACTCGGAGGGCAAATAGTCAGGCCATCAATTAAATACTGTAGTTAAAATCATGTGACATTAATTAACATGAAAAACTTGAAAAAGAAGTTATAAAACACAAAAATATGTAAAAGTATACATTAAGCTTGATATAAAATAATATGGTAAATCATTGAATCTTATGTATTTCTTTCAGAAATGACTTTAGAAACTATCAAGTCCTGGGAGTTAACGCACTTTAATGCGTAAAATCCATTTGTTCTCTAAAACCTCGGTATGATTACTAAAATCACTTCCTCTTATAATTTCATGTATATTTTGTAAAATAAAAAAAATAGTCATGAGCTATGTCAGTGTCTTTTATGTGCCAATAAAGTGCATTTGTATCTATTTGCCTTCGTATTTCAGAAAGATGTTCACATATCTTTTCTTTAAATTTTACTGTTAGTCTTTCCTATGTAAAATACATTACATTGTGTGCATTTAGACATGTATGTAATATTTATATTACAAGTTCAGTGGGTTCTGATTTGGAATAGTTTGTTACAGGGTGTTTGAAAAATAATTCAATATAAATATATTTACAGAATTGAAAGTTACTACATTTCTGTGTGCCATCCTTCTGTATTCATGTTCTAGTATTATATTTATCTTGTTCCTTGTAACATGAAAATTCTAATCTTAAACATATTCTTTATCCAAACATTAGATTATTTGCTGTTATAGCTTTAAATGCTGGAATATATATTGCAACATAACCAAATGTTTCTTAATTATGTGTTGCATTTTATATGTATTGGCATCGCAGGGAATAACACACCTAAGTTTAGTTCTATTTTTGTTTCTATTTCTATCCTTATAGTGTCAGGTGTTTTTCAGAGAATGTAGGGTATAGATGTTCCTCACTGTCTTGCTGTATTTGTGTAATAACTATTTACATTTGATCTATAACCTTTTCAGGAAAATCACTAGCCACAGACCACATTTGTTTGTTCATGTTTTCCAGATCAGTATTCAATTTAACAAGTAAGTTAATTTTTAACTATATTAAAACTATGGGGAGGATGCATACTTTGTTTACATCTATACCTAACGATATAGGTGTGGAGTGCCTTTGAGAATTTATTATATTCCATTAGATTTTTTCTTCATCTGAAACTGTAACATTTCTCATTAGCAGAGTTGATTTTAGATAATTATTAATGTTATGTAGTCCTATCTCACTGTAATTCTTGCTTGATGGGTTCAGAGCCAATATTCGGCTCTGACTCTGCCAATACAAAAGCTTGAGAGCTTTTACTGGCTCGAGACTAACCCCTATCCCATGGTGCCTCACGGCAATTCCCCAGATCTCGTTTGCCGCAAAAGCTTCGAGGATGTCTCCTTACTGGCTTGTTGACTAAGTAGTAGATTTTTTTACTAAATCTTTTTTCACCACTTTTTTCTTCAATCTTTTACTCCTTATAGTGAATAGCTTTTCTTGTATGATTTTATTGAGCGTTTGACCCCCTATTCCCCCCCATAGGATTGTACGGCCCATTTCAGTTAGAGGGCCGTAGTTGCCCATTTATGTTAGAGGACCTTTCCTCCCTGTTACTTTATTAAAAAAAAAAAAAAAAAAAAAAAATAGAGTCTTTCTAAAATTCTATCTTTACTGTTTGTTGGTATTTTTACCTCAGCAGATAGTATTGTTAGTATAGTTAGCATTGTCTTTTTTCCTAGGTAGCTTTATTAGTTTGTTGTTAGCATGTCTAAGGAAAAGGACAGAGAACACAAGGGCCATCGCCCTTCGGGGTTTAAAAAATATGATAAATGTTCTCAGAAGATGTCATTGACAGTCACACTAGCTGTGCGTACTGCTTAGGCGAAGCCCATTTACAAGAACCCTGTACTTTTTACCATGCCTTCAGTACTAGGATTCTTAATCAGAGGAAACTCAAACTCATAGATAGGGGTCTTATGACCAGTTCCTTTCAGGAACAGCTGGAACTTGGTCAGACAGCTCCTAAGACTACCAAATGAAAATCTTCGGCTCCAGCTTTGGAACCGTCGAAAAAGTCCAAAGCGACGGAGCCAAGGAGTTCTGGCTCAGATTCCGCTTCTTCTGTCTCTGTGCCATTGGTATCTTCGGTACCGAGAATGAGATTGACCATGTCTCAGCTACCTTGAGATCTCCTATTTTGGAGAGGAGGAAATCTCCTGTCTCCCACCTGATCCTCCAGGACACTCTCAGATGAAGACATTGAGCGGGTGGTGAAGAGATTGCTTTCTGACCCGGCTCTGGCAATAAAATTGGCCCCTCCAGACCCAAAGGCTTCAGAACCGACCCTTTTGCAATCCACTGCTCCTCCTCTGACTGTTTCGCTCTTGGAGCCAATCACTTCAGGTTCCTCGATGTTGGATCCTTTGATTCCAAGAATTTGTCCTGCTTCCTCGGAGCTGATAACTCTATCCTTAGTAGCTCAGTCTCGAGCTGAGGGATCTGGGAGCCGATGCTCTTGATTAGACTCTGAGGGGGGTAGTCACCCTGGGTTTTTTCGGAATTGACCCTCCCTCCCGGCACTTTAGCTCGACTCAGCTCGGTTTCCACATCTGCATATCTGCTTCGGAGCCTTTCCCCCTTACTCAGAGCTGACCATCCATTTCCTCGGAGTGGAGGTTTTCAGAGCAGGGAGGAAAGGCATTCAAAGCAATAGAAAAGGCTTTATCTTCTGCAAATGCCATACCTTTGGAACCAATGTCCCATCAGCAGCCAGCAGCAACCTTTTCTCCCCTGCCACCTCCACAGCGTAGGGAACCAGAGACTCAAGCAACCCCCACTGGAGGTGTCCCCTCTTCTGTGACCTCTCCAGATTATCCACTGGAGAGCTCCCTCAGAAGAGACTTTGTAAGAGGAAGCATGTTGACTCACCTGAGTCCGTCACTGATTTGGAGGAATCAGAAGGGTCCCCTAAACCCCCCTCTGAGGATGTCTCTTTTTCTGACATCCTGGAAATTCTCATACAGAGGGGTGATTGGAAGACCTCTAACCCTACTGAGGATGAATCAGTGTATCTTGAGGCCTTTGGTTCCTGACTTTTCCACCTCCTGGGCGACACCACCTTATGACCAGCTCTTGGGGATCATATTGCGGAAAGCCTGGACCTCCCCAGACACAGTGGAGCAGGTCCTGAGGAGGCCAAACAAATTTATGACCACACCAGAAGACAAGTCTCTTCTTTTCAAAGGGGTTCCTGTTGATGCTATGGTGGAAGCAGCAGCCACCAAGAAGGATTTGTCCGAGACATCTTCCAATATCCATCCTCCTAAGAAGGAGTCCAGGGCAATGGATAGGTATGGAAAGCGTACCTTCTCTTCAGCGGCATTTGCCTTAAGATCGCTGAATTACACTTTCCATTTTACTCTACTTCAGAAGGATCTCCTGAAGGAGTTGGGAGATATCCTTCAGGGTTCAATAACTTCGGGATCGACAGATAAGGTTTCTGTGCAGCTCTCCACCCTTACATCGATAGCTAACTCCTCCATGAGGCTGATTTCCTATGCAGCAGATGGAGCGAGCAGGGCAGCCGCAGCAGGAATCTCTCTTAGGAGACATTCTTGGATGCGTCTTTGTAACTTCACAGAATCCTTTAAGTCTTCCTTCGCCAACGTCCTCTTTGATGGTTCAACTCTTTTTGGACCTCATGTGGAAGAGACCTTGACCAGATGCGAGCAGGAAGGGAAAACCTTAACTGCTGTCAGAGTCCATTTCTCTCCTCCTTCTAGACCCTATCCCAAGGGTCAAACAGGAGGGAGAATGTGGTTCTGTAAATCCCAAAAAGGTTTCCCTCAGGCACAAGGTCAATCCTCCTCTAGGGGCAGAGGGGGAGGATATAACGGAAGACACAGTCCTTGCAGCAGAGGAGGTCCGCAACCCCAGGGAGATAGAGAAACCTTCTCTGATCATCCTTTCCAATGCCCCTGAGGGGTTGAATGACTCTCCATCTCTGGAGGCAGTCGGGGGTCTATCGCTGTACCTAACTGCCTGGCTAAACATTTCATAAGATCGTGGGTACAAACCATAATATCCAGAGATTACCTGATTCCCTTTGTTTTAGATCCCCCGGTAAACCATTCTCTTCCAGAAGTGCCACCCATTCAGCTAAGACCGTGCAACATCCGAGGTCACCTCGTTGCTGCAAAAAAGAGTCATCCAAGAAGTCCCCACAGAGCAAATAGGATCCAAACTTACGATTCTTTTTAGTTCCAAAAAAGACAGGGGACTGGAGGTCAGTTCTAGATCTCACAAACTCAACAAGTCTGTAAAGAAATCGAAGTTCCGAATGATCACTCTGCAGTCGATATTTCTTGGGAAAGACAATTGAATGTGTTAAATGGATCTTCAGGACGTGTACTATCACATCAAAATGCATAGGCACTTCAGAAGACACTTACGCTTTCAGCTGGGAGCCAGTCATTTTCAGTTTCAAACACTGCCCTTTGGCCTCACTACAGCCCCCAGAGTGTTCACCAAATGCATGGCAGTGGTAATAGCTCACCGGAGACATCAAGGATTCCAGGTGTTTCCGTACCTAGATGACTGGCTCCTCACTGCTACCACCAAGCATCAACTGATCTGAACCAGGGACGAGACTCTATCCTTGTGAGCCAGATTAGGCATCACAGTAAACCTAAAAAAATCAGCCTTATCTCCATCACAGCACAGCACATTGTATTCTTAGGCTCAGAAATAAACTCAATCACCATGACAGCAAGACTAACATCAGAGAGAGTAGAATCATTGCGCAACAAGCCAGATCTTTGCTAAGCAGTCACAAAGTTCAGGCCAGGGTAGTCCTTCAAGTCCTAGGGATTAACTATGGCTTCCTCCATTCTTTTAGTTCCCCTAGCCCATCTGCACATGAGAGTACTTCAGGGGCTACTATTTGCCCAATGGTCAATGCAGGATCTTCCCCTGTCTCATCAGATTCTCATCACAAACACCTGCAAGAAGGATCTGACATGGTGGTTGCATACAGAACAACTTCTCATAGGTTGTCCACTTGTTAATCTCAGCCTTACTACAGGATATGTGCCCAAAGATTGGCGTACAGCAGCAGTGGTCCCTCTCCATAAAGGTGGTGCCTCAACGGATCCTGGAAACTATTGCCCCATAAGCCTGACTAGCTTGGTCTGCAAAGCTTTGGAAAGGATCATCATGGACCTCATAAATAAAGATACTGGGGACCTACAGACACTGGATCCTACCCATTTCGGCTTTAAGGGCAGATCCTGCCTCTTAAACCTGGTTGATTTCTTTGAAACAGTCACCAAGGCCATTGATGAGGGGAAGGTGGTCCACACAGCCTACCTGGACCTCGCAAAAGCCTTCGATACAATACCCCACTCGGGCATTATAGATAAGCTCACCAGCTTAAATATAAACCCCTATGTCACTAGATGGATTGCAAACTGGCTCAAGGACAGAACCCACATGGTTAGAATTGCTGGAGCCATGTCAGACTCCAAACCAGTTACAAGTGGTGTCCCACAAGGCTCAGTCCTGGGACCTCTCTTGTTCGGTATATATTTCTCGGAGGTACAGGCCAACACGGAAGGACTGTGGCTGACCAAGTTCGCAGACAACTGACTGCAAACTGGGCGCCATAATCAACTCTCCAGCCGACACAAGCATCCTCTAAAAGGGCCTCATAGAAACAGACAACTGGTGCCAGAGCCATGGCCTCAAGTTAAATGCCAAAAAGTGTATAGTCATCCCCTTTGGCAAAAACAAAGTGCCCACAAATTACCACATAGGTGGTAATCCATTAAGTACAGAAGAAGTAATTAGGGACCTGGGGACCCAAGTTGATAGCAATCTCTCATTTGACAACCACGTGGCCAAAGTAGTTAGAAAAACATTTTATATAGCCCACCTAATCATGAAGGGATTCACATCTAGATCAGGGGAGGTCATCGTGCCTCTTTACTCATCCCTCATCAGGCCCATAATTGAGTACAATTCCCCTTTTGGGATGTACCTTACCAGACACCTGCAGCAACTGGAAAGACCCCAAAAGTACCTCACCAAGAGGATCAAAGGGCTCAGACAGATGCCATATGCTGCCCGGTTAAAGAAACTCCAGCTCAACTCAGTGGCATACCACCTGTTCAGAGGCGATCTGTGCCTGATGTATAAAGCCATGTCCAACCCGGAATTAATGGACATGCTGCACCTCAGAAAATCCAAATCCCATCGAACTACGCGCTCGAGAGACTTGAACCGCAGCACTGAAATAAATAGGACATGCTGGAGGGACAGATTCATAACCCAGAGGCTCCCTTCACTCTGGAATAAAATCCCAGTCCAGGTTAGGCAGAGTCCCTCATTGACTCTCTTCAAGAGGAATCTTGATGAGTGGATGGGAGATCGTAGGTTTACCCCGGGTATCACTTCTGTGTCACTGTTAGACAGAGGCACAGTATACTAACCTCGAAAAAGGGCATAGCAAAATAAATTTAAAATGGGTGGTGAAAGCCAAACACATTCTGGCTATGCTTATAAATGCCCTAGGGCAGATAGCCTAGTATGAACCTATGTTATTCCTCAAGAAAATGCAGTTTTGACCACAGACGCCTCCCAGATCGGGGGTGGGGTATCTGAGAATGACAGTCCAAGGTACTTGGCCGAACCACTTACACATCAATGTTCTAGAGATGAGAGCATTGCTATATGTGTTGCAAGCACTTCACAGTTCTCTTCCCACCGGGACAATTGCGATTCAATCAGACAACATGTCTGACGTGGTACATAAACAAGCAAGGGGGAACCAAATCTTACCCGCTTTGTTGAGAGGCCTTAAGAATTTGGAAATGGGCGATGGACACTCAACACTTTCTGGTAGCAACACACATCCCAGGGAAGTCCAATGTGATAGCAGACAAACTCAGTCAAGCAATTCTCATGCCTCACGAGTGGTCCCTGAATTCAGAAGTTGCGAAAGAGATCTTTCACAGATGTGGCCAGCCTTGCTGCAACCTATTCATCACACAACTGAACACCAAATGCAGCAGCTACTTTCCCCTAATTCCCCATCTGAGGATGTGACCCAGGGATGCTGTAGTCCACGATTGGCCCCGGGACTCCTTTATGCCTTCCCACCATTTCCTCTCATTCCAAAAGTGATACAGAAAGCAAAACAGTTGGAGTGCTCTGGTCCTAATTGCTCCTTACTGGCTTCGTCAAGTCTGGTTTCCCTTCCTGTGGCCCTACCTCTTGGAGGAGCCATGGATTCTGGAACCATCTCCAGACCTCCTGATCCATCAATCAGGGCAGTTCCATCCTACCATCCACATCCTAAAATTGACAGCATGGCTGCTCCAGTTCCACAAATAGCCAGGTGTGTTTTCCTCTCACCTTCAGTGAAACACATTCTGATTTCTTCCCACAAGCCTTCCACTATGAAGTTATATTCCAGCAAATGGAAAAGGTTCCCTATTTGGTCTGTAAACCAAGGCTTAGATTCCTTTACAGCTCCTATAGAATCTATTTTGTCCTTCCTTATGTCCATCTTTCATGAAGGAGCTGTGGCTGCTATGGTTAGAGTTCAGTTAGCTGCCATCTCTAATTACTGTTTTGGCTACATGGGAAATCTCATCATGTCCCACTCTTTGTGCAAAACCTTTTTGAAGGGAGTTCTCCATCTCAGGCCTCCAATCAAATAGCCACCAGAACCATGGGACCTAAACTTAGTTCTCACATCCTTAATGTCTTCCTCCCCGTTGAACCCTCTTCTTCATCGGATCTGAAATTATTATCTTGGAAAACACTATTTTAATAGCTATAACTTCTGCTAGGAGAGTCTCAGAATTGCAAACTCTTACTATTCAACCCCCTTACATTGTTTTCCACAAGGATAGAGTCTCACTTAGGACTAACCCTTCTTTTCTTCCCAAGGTATGTTCAGAACATAATCTTAACACTGCTATTGAACTACCAGTGTTTTTTCCAAATCATTCTAATAAATCTGAATACAAGCTACACCAGTTAGACGTCCACAGAATTCTCAGGTGTTACCTACACAGGACTAAAGAATTTAGAAAATCAGATCAATTATTTGTTTTCTTTTCAGACAAAAATAAAGGCTTGCCTGTTTCTAAGGTTACCCTCTCAAAATGGCTTTCAGACTGCATATCCTTTGCTTATCAGACTGCTGGCAAACAGTTACCCAACAAAGTAAAAGGCCACTCTACAAGGGCAGTATCAACTCCATGTGCCTTTAGATCTAGGCTCCTAATTGATACTGTTTGTGCAGCAGCTACTTGGGCAAGACCACATACCTTTGTCACTCATTACAAATTGGATTTGGCCTCCTGGGACAGGTCATCCTTTAGGTCCACTGTGCTAAAGAGTCTCTTCACTTGAGCCACCCAGGATAAAGCTGCTAGAGACGCTGTCCCATCCAGCAAGAATTACAGCGAGATAGGACTACATAACATTTATTTATTTACATTTGTTGACCAGGAGTGTCCAACTGGACGTAGGTCCATTTTCAGCAGAGGCCCGGCGAGAAAAGCTCCACAGTTAACATATACAGACAGTAGTTACATTGGATTTACATAGCAATTAACAATTACAAACATAGTTGGAGATGAAGAACATAGTACATCAGTAAACAACTAGAATCTTTATTATCTGCGAAGTACATAACAGACATTAACAATTGCTACAATAAGAAGTTCCTTCTGTATAATAAGTAGGCTTATGAGCATCCGAGCTTACTATAATCAAGGTAGTTGGTGAGGTGGAAAGAAAGGTAGTGGGTGGATGGGGTGAGTGATATTAGATTGGGAGTTGCAAGGGCATAGCCAGCATGTTTTTAGGTGCACTTTTAGTAAAGTTTTGACGTGGGTGCATGATGGTACAGAAGTAATTTATGGTAAACATAAAGAAGTTATATACTTACCATAACATTCCATGTTTGTAGTCCATCTCACCTACATTCTTGCGTCCCTCCCTCCTATCCCCTTCCTGTTCCTGGAGGATCTGGTGGACCATACTTATGCTGTCTGACCTGGTTGTAGTTGTCCACCTGGCATGGATAATGTTACACAATGTTCTGTCTGTATGTACACAGTTATTGATAGTTTCATAACTATTAGGTACTTATTGCTTCTTGCAAACAAGATCTGGGGAATTGCCATGAGGCACTATGGGATAGGGGTTAGCCTTGAGCCAGTAGAAGCTCTCGAGCTTTAGTATCAGCCGAGTCGGAGACAAATATCTGTTCCGAACCCATCCAGCATGAATATAGGTAAAATGGACTACAAACATGGAATGTTATGGTAAGTACATAACTTCTTTTTTCAGAGGCGTAGCCATGGTGGTGCAGTGGTTAACATTGTCACCTCACAGCAAGAGGTTCTCCAGTTTGATTCTCGGCTGGAGCGCCTTCTGTGTGGAGTCTGCATGTCCTCCCCACAGTCGAGTGATGTTTAAAGACATGCAGGTAGGTGTGTGTGTGTGTGTGTGTGTGAATGGGTATGCCTTTGAAGGTTGGGCGTCGGGCTGGCACCTCGGCATCGTAAAAGTCCACTGCCAATCATTAGCAGACCGGAGTTCTGCTGTGGCGACTCCTAACTGGGAAAAGCCGAAAGACATTACTATTATGCAATTTTATTTCAGGAGAATTTTTATAAACAGTGTAAGGGAATTGCCATGGGTGCACCCATGGCAAATAGCTATGTTAATTTACTGGTTAACAACTGGAAACTTAATTTTTGTCTTTAATCCAACTAGAAACAAGTACATAATTTATTATTCTATAGATGTTTCATGAATGATCTGTTTTTAGTATGGAATGGATCTCTTCCTTTGTTTTGAGTTTTTAGAATATTTACTTTCAGTGTCTGATTTTCTACATTTTAAATCCACAATTCATTTTACACTAATTTTCTAGACATTAGGTTATTTAAAAATATCATTTGCAACATAGAAACAACTCTCTTCAAAAAGAATGTCAGAGTATATATTTACATAAACACGTAAAGTATGTGCACCCTCCCCATGTTTTTAATAGTATAGTTAAAAATCACAAAAGAACAAAACTACACCAGTTGCTAGGATAAACAGACCGTTCAATGCAAAAGAAAATATCACATAAAATATAAAGAGAATGATCTGGAACATGGCAAGGGTAAACTAAAAACCTCTTATAAACAGTAAGCGCTTTCATGAGTCTCAAACTCACTTCCTCAGACCAAACCATTCTATTTAATGTAAATCAGATATGCAGAAAGCCAGTAATACATCTCCATTTAACACTTGATACTTGATGCATAGCTTAATATCTTTTCTTGCATACGTGTTTTGGAGTACTCATGTTGTTAAATTGAATACTGATCGGGAGAACATGAATAAACAAATGTGCTCTGTGTCTAGTGATTTTCTTGAAAGAGGTTATAGAAAAAAAATATGTGAAGTTATTACACAAATACAGAAAGAAAGTGAGGAACATCTACTCCCTATATTCTCTGAAAAACACATTTCTAACACTATAAGGATAGAGATAGAAACAAAAATAGAACTAAACGTGGTTGTGATCTTACCTGTGATGCCAATACATATAAAATGCAACACATAATTAAAAAAAATTGTTTGTTACAGTATATTCCAGCATTTAAAGCTGTAACCACAGACAATCTTATGTTTGGATATAAAAATTCTAAACATATTCTATGTGACAAGGAACAGAAGTACACTACTAGACCATCAATACAGAAAGTTGCCACACAGAAATGTAACAACTGCCAGTTCTGTAAATATATTGATACTGAATTATTTTCACATACCCTGTAACACAAACAATTGCAAATTAGAACCCACTGAACTTTTAATCCAAAAATTATTGTATGCATGTCTAAATGCACACAGTGTAATGCATTTTATGTAGGAAAGGCTAACAGGAAATTTAAAGAGAGGATATGTGCACATCTTTGTGAAATACGAAGACAAGTGGATACAAATGCACTTGACTATAAAGGACACTGACGTTTCCAAAATTTACATGAAAATTTAAGTGATTTTCATAATTATACTGCTTTAAAGTGCATCATGCCCCAGGACTTCTTGATAGTTTCACTATAAAGCCAACTCTGAAAGAAATACATAAGAAGATTAAATGATTTAGCTTATTTTATAGCAAGCTTGTTAATCCTATAAATATTTTTACATGTTTTTAATTGTTTTATAACTTATTTCTTAAGCTTTTCATGTTAGTTAATGTCACATGATTTTAAGAGTATTTAAATGGTGTTTAATGGATGGTCTGACTATTTGCCTGAAGAAGCCTGAAAGGTGAAAGTCTTGTTACTAGCGCAATGTAAATAAAGCTTTATCTGGTTATTTTCTGAATGTTGTGGTGCCGTTTTAATTTTTTTCTTTTTAATTGTTTAGTATTTATGTCTTTGTCTGAGTGGTGCAACACATTGTTCAAAATATTTTCTTACCATCTTGGCACAGCTTGTTTGAATGCCAGATTACTGTCTGCATATGTTCCCAGATCCCTAACTAGCTTGTCAGACTTAATTAGCTTGGGCAGATGCTTTCCCAAAGGGTACTATAATGCATTTCTTTGCATTGGATTTTAGTCTGTGTCTTTTGCACCAGTCATTTGTCTTAGACCCTCTTGTAGGATGTTGGTGTCATGGGAGGAATCTAATAGCTTCCAGTTTACACTCGTCTATGAACTTCATGAGCTGTTTTCCTTTGACATTATCCTTGACTTCTGAGAAATAGATGCCAGACAGAGCCTTGGGTACTCCACTGGTAATTGGTCTCTTGGGGGAGGTGGTCTCAACAATCCTGACTTCTTGTGTCCTGTCAGCCAGCTGTCAATCCAGCGAGTTTGTAGGGATTTGTGCCTTGTTCTAAGAGTTTTTTAACAAAATAATACCAGAGTGGAGTATTGTATCAAATGCCTTGGCCACATTACGTTGGGTGGTATGCACCATTTTCCCCTCATCTATAGCCATGGTGACGCTCTCAGAGACCTTCCCTTAAAGCCAAACTGGGATGAGATCAGGTTGCCAATGTCCTTTTTGATCATTTCCATGATGATTCGTCCATGGCTTTGCATATTAGACCCATCAGTCTGACAAATCTGTAGTTCCGAGGGTCAGTTGATGGTCCACCCTTATGAAGAGGGATAATTGTTGCTGCCCCCCATTTACCTGGCACATAATCTATTTTGATGGTGTAATTGAAGAGTGTCTGAAGTGGTCCTGCTAGGTCATGTTGTAGGAGGTAACTGAGGATATTCTCAGGACCCATTGAAGCAGTGTTTTGGCCTTGGCAAGCTCCTGAAGACCTGCTCCCTGTTGATAGTTGGGGGTTTATGCTAGAAGGGATTTCACAAGGTGTAGTTGGGGGTTAAGTTGGAGCTAAATTAATCAGCCAGCAGATTTGCCATGTCACCCTGGTTAGTGAAGGTTGTGCCATTTTATCACCAGTCCTACAGACTAGTTAGTCTTACCTTTAAGATTCCTGACACAGCTGAAGGCGGTCTTGTGATTGCTTTTAGCCAGGGAGGCTATCCTGACTTCGTAATTCACCTTGTTGGACTTTATTAGATATCTTAGTTTTGTGTCTAGGTGAATTGGAGAGCTCTTGTCTCTGAGAGTTTCTGTTTCTGATTTTGCCCATGACTTTTGTTGCTATGTAGCTCGTCAAGGTAAGAATTCCACCCGTGTGTTAGATCTGGGCTTACTTCTGGTAGGTATGGGAGCCTCAGTGCAGCCATTTACATGTTCGTACAGAGTTTCTGTAAATAAGTCTGCATAGGTAGCTGTGTTCTTGGGGTTTGGGGGAGCCATGAATTTTGATGAACTGTCGCTAAATGGGATGCAGTTTGCTTTAATATAGTTCATAACAATTACAGGTTTAGTTTAGTGTTCCAGGATGATGATTATTACAAGGGAGACAGCTTTGTGGTCAGACATCAGGATGTGACACAGGGGGGTCCAACACTCTCCCATGTTGGTGAGTAATAGGTCCAATGTTTGATCTCCTGGAGTGCGGTATCTGGTCCAGGGTGTGTCAATAGTCCAGGAAATGTGCATGTGAGTTAAAGGCAGTGTACATTTCACAGTCTGGTACAGGGGTACTTATCCATGAATAGGCTATTTGGTTGTGTGGTGAGCAACTCTAATAGGTCTAAGTAAGAGTTGGGTCATAGAGGGTGACCTGTAGATGGCCATTACATGGTAGGGAACCTTGTCAATTTGACTTGGATGTGAATGAACTCCAGAGCATCTTCCTGTTTAACCAACTCAGATTTGTATTTGTTGCTAATGTAGATTGAGACATCTCCACCTTTAGCCCTGATCTGTGCTGCTGTTGGTCTAAATGTGCAGCAGGTACAGTAGCCTTCCACTGCCCTAGTACTTTCTATGCGACTTTAAACAAAGTTTCAGTAACAGCACAGATTTCTACATTCTTCAGAGTGAGGAGAGTTTATAAGGTGTGGCATTTAGGTTTTTAGGCTCCTATCATTGATACCGTTAGGTTGTGTTTTTTTTTTTTGCAGATGTTATGTTGTTCCTATCTGCAGGCAGAAGTGATCGCTACTAAAAAGATAGTCTTCCATAACAGAAACTTGAGGTCACATGAGGAAGCTGGTTCAAATGGAGGAACAATAATGCTGGAAAGCATAAAAGTTTGATTCCATGGGGAATAAGAAGATTTCACAGGTGGTCTGAGATGAAAGGTCCCTTTGAGAAAGGCTTTGGATAATTTCTGTGACATGTTCAATCCTTCAAATCCAAGATGAAAATTAGAAATGTCAGCAAGTTGTACACAAACTGTTGCTGCTGCAGCTCCTTTGTTGAAAATCATAGTTAAGAACTCTAAAATGGATGCCATAGGAGCTTGATAGAAGATCACTATTGTTTTGAGAGGCCTATATAAAAAAAGTTTTTCCAATTGCTAAGGTATAGCTTCCTCATAGAGGATTTATGAGAGGATAAGAGAATTTGCTTTGTCTTATTAGAAAGGTTATTGGACCTGGCTATGATGGGAATTGGAGCACAGGCAAGCTGTCAGCTTTAGGGACTGCGGAGAAGGATGAAGTTCCCCTGATGAGTGTCAGAAGATCTGGAACTTGGTCCAGAATGCAAGGGTCCTCCAAAAGATAAAATTGAAGGAAGGGGAACCAAATCTGACGAGTCCAATGAGGGGCTATTAGAATGATGGTCCTTCCCAGGTCTTTTGCTTTCTGTAGTACCTTGGGTATCAGCGGGATAGGTGGGAATGCATAGAGGAAACCCGGAGGCCAATCATGAACGAGTGCATCCCTTAGGGTCTCTCCTGGAGGTGGAAACAGGGCAAAGTAGCTTCTGCATTTCATGTTCATGTGACTGACAAAAAGGTCACAGCAAGGCTGGCACCACCTGCAGAATATCCTGTCCGCTATTTTTTTCTTGAGGGACCAGTCATGGGGCAACAAAATTGCTCTGCTCAGCTTGTCTGCTATCATGTTGGATTTCCCCGGGATGTGCGTTGCTAACAGCGCTGGGTGGATATAGCCCACTGCCATACTCTGAGCCTCGCAACAAAGGGGATATGACCTGGTTCCTCCTTGTTTGTTCAAGTACCAGACTACCAACATGTTGTCTTTCTGAATAGTAATTGTACCCAGAAGAAGAGAGTCCTGGAAGTACTGCAACGCTAAAAGTACTGCTCTCATCTCTAGGACATTGATATGCAGATGTGTCTCTTGATTGGTCCATGTGCCTTGGGCTTTTCTTCCCTGAAAATGCCCCCCCACCCTATCAAGGAAGCATCCGTGGTCACTGTAGCCGCTGATGGGGTAGAACAAAAGGACGACCTATCATGACCTGAAGAGAGGTCAACCACTACTGAAGATCCTTTTTACAAGAGTTCGTTATCATTATAAGGTGAGACATGGGGAGTTCTTGATAAGACCATTGAGTGAACAACAGCCGTTGTAGTATCCGCATGTGCATGCGACCCAGCGGTATGGCTAGAATTGCAGCTGCCATCATGCCTAACAATTTTAGAACTTCTGATGCTGGAGCCTTGTTTTTGGATATCAGATTATGGACCTGCTGACGGAGTAGTAAGACTGTTTCTACTGGCAGTCTCAGTGTGGTGGTGGTGGTGGTGTCCAATCCAATTCTGCTTCGATAAAAATGGTATGTTGCGATGGTGACAAGGCAGATTTTTCTGAGTTTATTGTAATACCCAGCTGGTTGCAGAGTGACAGAGTGGTGTCCCTGGCTTGAATGAGTTGATGCCTGGTGGTGGCGGTGAGGAGCCAGTCATTTAGGTACAGAAAAACCTGGAAACGTAAACATCTCAGGTGAGCCGTGACCACTGCCATGCATTTGGTGAACACTGTAGGGGCTGTTGTGAGACCAAAGGGCAGGGCTCGAAACTGGTAATGATTGGCTCCCAGACAGAAGTGCAGATGATCCCTGGATGGTCTGGCCATTTTTATGTGGTAGTACGCATCCTGGAGATCTATCGAGCACATCCAATTGTCTTTCCCTAAAAAGGGAAGTATCGACTGAAGTGTGACCATCCGAAACTCCTCTTTCTTTACAGATTTGTTTAGCCTGCTGAGGTCCAATATAGGTCTCTAGTCCCCTGTCTTTTCTAGAACTAAAAAGAATTTTGAGCAAGTTCCAGATCCTGTCTGGTGTGCTGGGAATGGTTGGACGACTCTTTTTCTTAGCAACATTTGGACCTCTACTGTTGCTTGTTCCCTGTAACTGGGTGGAACATCTGAGATTTTTCTTGTCAGTGGAGGGGGCATGGTGAAAGGAATGAAGTATCCTCTGGAAATGATGCTTTGTACCCAGTTGTTGTTTGTTATTTTGAGCCAGGCATCTGGATACAAAGATAAGTGACCCTCCTTTCAGGAAAGCTGGTAGGGCTTCCCAAAGAAGTGATCTCGGTCACCCTGGTTTTGTGGACCCCCTCTGCCCTGAGGGCAGCGTCTTCCATTATTGCCCCCTCCTCTGCCCCTGGAGAGGGGGGTTCACCACGTGTGTCCTGAAAGGTTCCTTGGGATTTTTGGAACCACATCTTTCCTCCCCTTTCACCCTTGGGGTAGGGCCTGGTAGGGGTGGAAAAATGGACTCCGACAGCAGACAGTCTCTTTCCTTCCTGTTCATACCTGGTCAAAATTTCCTTTTTTGGGCCCGAAAAGGGATGAGCCATCAAAAGGGGTATTTACAAAGGATGACTTGAAGGGCTCCACAAAGGGACACAAGTGCATCCAGGAATGTCTTCTAAGAGCAATTCCTGTGCCCGCTGCCCTGCTCATTCCATCAGCTGCATACAAAATGAGGAGCATGGATGAGTTAATGGAGTTGAGGGTAGCAAGCTGGGAGGCAATGTTATCTGAAGCTCCTGCAGCTACTGTACCCTGTAGTGTATCTCCAAGCTCTTTAAAGAGATCTCTTTGCAGTCTCGTAAAATGGGTGAGATAGTTGAGCGAACACAGTGCAAAAGTCTCTGAACTGTAAGTGTGCTTCCCATATCTATCCATGATCCTGAAATCTCTGTTAGGAGAATGGATCGAAGAGGAACTTTCTGAAATTCCCTTTTTGGTGGCAGCCACCACCATCATGGGATCAAATGGCACACCCTTGGTCAGAAAGGATTTGTCTTGGGGAGCAGGGATAAATTTATTAGGCCTCCTAGAGACAGGCATCATGGTGTCTGGAGACTCCCACGCCCTTCGTGAGACCAGCTCCATAAGCTCATCGAAGGGTGGAGACACCCAAGGAGGTGGAGGGCTGAGACCCAAAAGCCTTCAGGAGAACCAACTCATCTTCAGTAGGTTTGATGGACTGCTATAAGGATTTCTAGTATCTCAGCAAAAGAGATATCCTCAGAGGGGGACCATGGGGACCTTTCTGATTCATCCAAGTCAGTATCAGATGTCAGGGACTCCTGTGGGGAGTTTAGATGCTTCCTCTTACAAACTCTCTTTCTGGGAACCTCATCACTGGAAGCTTCTGGTGAGGTCTTGGAAGAGTATGGGCCACCCAATGGGCCTTCCTGAGGCTCTGGGTCTCTATGCTTGGCAAGGATGTGTGAAGCAGACACAGCCACTTTAGGGGAGGAAGAAGCCGGATCTGAGTTTGACAGTATCTTAGGAGACATACTTCTCCTCATGGCTTCAAAGGCACGCCTGCTCCGATGCAAAGGGACCGACAGATCTGAGGAAACCGTCGATACCCTTGGTACTGGAACAGTGAGCTTCAAGCTGGAGGTAGGAGCCGAGCTCATCCGAGCCGAAACCCTGAGAGGCAGAGTCAGAACCTTCAAGTCAGTCCTGCTATCCTCCTCGGACCCAACCAGAGAGTGTTGGCTCCTAGATTAGTTGATCGGCACCGAGGACATCAGAGTAAATGGAGCCGAAGACACTGGAGTAGGCTCTGAAGGCTCCAAGATCAACAAGCCTGGCTCCGAAGGACTGGTATGGCTCATAGGAGGAAGAGTAGTAGTTGGCAAGAGGGTCTTCGATTCCGAAGCCACTTGGGTCAAAGCCGATAAGAATTTAGCAAAGGCTGGTGTCTGTCAAAGCTTCTGCACCACACAATCCACATCCAAATCAGAAAGGCTGATCGAAGACTGAGATGACTGGATGGAAGGACTGGGGACTGATCCAAAACGATAAGACCATCTGCTCTGAGGTCTGTGAAGCCAATGTCAAAGACTTGTTAGATTTCTTACTCTCAGAAGTCTTAGAGGACTTACTGGATCCATGTTGGTCACTCAAAGCTTCTTGGAAAGAGGGTTTCAACAAACCTCTATCAATCGACTTTCTTTTTCTCTCCTGGAGAACCCTGGAAGAGAAAGAATGACATATAGAGCAGCTATCTTGGAGATGCAATGTTCCCAAGCAATAAACACAGTTAACTTGACTGTGACAGACATTTTTTGGCCACATTTGGGGGATTTTTTTAAATCCTGACTCAGGGTGTTTGTCTTGGTCAGCCATACTATACAAGCTGCAGTATCACAAAACAAGTTTACTGTAAAGCTATACAGACCCAAACAATTTTGATTAGTCACAACAATCAAAATGCCCTTAGAAAAAAAAATGGGCTAAAAGTCTCTTTTCACACACACACAAGTATTTATCTAAACCAAGATAGCTAAAATATCAAGTTGAGACAGAAAGTCACTGCCAAATGCACACCACAATACTATAAGCTACTATTTCACACACTAACAACTAAACCTTAGCTCTAATTTGTTCAAACTTGTGACAAAAGGTCACTAAGCACACACTAAATTATCAATAAAGATAACTGTGACAAAAAGTCACTGATAAACACACTGTAATAATGTAAACTAGGCCTTGGAAAAAACAAGGCCAAATAGAAAAGCACACCAAGGGAAAGGGAATTATACAATAAAGCCATAAGAGCTTATATAACAGTCTAAAAGTGCTACTATCAATATAATGAAGAAATATATGAAAAATAAGCTTTTACTGACCCGAGCTAGTGAGAACCTCTGATCTATTGCAGCGCTAAACTAGATCTGAGGTAACTCTAGGTGCATCATGGGATAGGGAATTGGCCTCAAGCTTTGTAGTAGGCCAACTCTGAGCAGAGGATTGGCTCCAAACCCATCTGCAAGAATGAACGGCGAGATAGAACAACTTCACTTCAGTAGTTATCCAGATCTTGTTTGCCGCTTGCAGCGTCAAGATTGCTCATACTGGCTCAGGCTAAGTGTTGTTCTTTTTTTTTTTTTACTAATTTCTAACTTTAGACAACATAGTGTTAGTTTTCTGAAATTTATAGTGTGTTAGTGTTTTCTCCTTATGTTAGTGCCTTTTCATACCTTCTGCTGCTGTTTTTGTGATTATTGTGGTCGTTGTCATTCTTTAGGCCTTCCTTATGAACCCTTTTTTATAGTAAAGAGGGTTCTTGTCCTTTCAGCCACACGTTTTAGTTAAAGGGCTCCTTTTTTTCTCTTCTTTCTCTCCTTTACTTTTACAGGAACAGCCATTTAAGTTAGAGGCTCTCCTTTGTTGGGGGAGTTGGCCATTTTTAGTTTAGGCTCTTCCCCTTCCATCCTTCCTCCTCTTTAAAAAAAAAAATAAAAAAAAGTTAAAGTTATAGTTTATAGTGATAGCAGTTTTATTGTTACTGTCTTTTTTCTTGATGTACTTAGTTGATGATTCCACCAAAGAGACAAATAGTTGATGATTCCACCAAAGAGACAAAACCTTTGGGTTTTAAAAAGTGTGACTCATGTTGCCAAAAGATGTCCCTTATGGACAGGCACATGAGTTGTGCTTATTGCTTAGGGGCTGTCCACCTGCAGGACTCGTGCTCTATTTGTCATGCCTTTGGTTCTCAGGTCCTGCAGGAGAAAAAATAATTTGATTCTGTGAGGCTTATTGAAGAGCCCCTTTAATGCTTCATCTGAGGGCACTCAGCCAGTCTAAAAAAGGACAAGTCGGTTATGCCATCATCCTTGTCGGCCCCAATTTCAGAGCCATCCAATGCAAAAGACAAAACTTTGAGTTTGTCAGATCCAAATGTTGGTTCCGACAAAGCTCTTTCTCTGGCAGCTCCATCAGTAATCTCTGAGACGGTGAGAACTCATAAGAGAACCAGGTCTCCCTTTCTGGAACCGATGCAATCTGTTCCACAGTCTCCGCTTCTACAATCTGTGGTAGGCAGTCATTGGTATTCCACCCATTCCTCTCAGTCATCCAGGAGTCTTTTGGATAATGATGCAGAGAGACTTCTCAAGACACCGACATTAGCTAAATTGTTATCGAGCCCAGCCCAGAAGGAAGTGGTATCTACAGTCCAGCCCACACCATTATCGATTCCTCCTCCGACTCCTTGAGCTTGGAGCCGGAGTGCATGGAAGTCGTGGTGGAACCATCGATTCCAACTACCACCTGTCTCTCTGTTCTGACTACTGCTCTGATCTCCTCATTATCTCAGTCTATCGAGGGATCAGGGGGCCGATGCTCTCGGCTCCAAGAGGGGAAGTGGCATTGGACCCTTGTCTGACCCTGCTCTTCCTCTCGGAGCTTCGGTGCAGGTGAGCTCAGCTCCTACATCAGCCTTGAAGCCATTGCCCTCAGTTTGGAGGAGATCCCTGGTCTCTTCTGAGCCAGGGACTCTTTCAGGCTGGGAACGTGGTGCCTTTGAGGTGATGAGGAGCGTGCTTTCCTCTGAGGCCACTCCACCCTCGGCTCCATTGGCTCCTTCTCCTTCAGTGCCATTGTCCGCCTCAGAACCTCTCCTCCCTCCAAGCATAGGGAACCCATGCTCCAGGATGCCCCGTTGGGTGACCCCACCTCTTCCTAAACCTCCCCAGAGCACCCCTCAGAGGAGGTCCCTCAGAAGAAAATGCAAGAGGAAGCATTTGGACTTCTCTGAGTCCCTCAGTTCAGACACAAACTTGGAGGACTCAGAGGGGTCCCCACGGTCCCCCTCTGAGGATGTCTCTTTTTCAGGCATCCTGGAAATCCTTTAACAAAGAGGTAGCTGGAAATCCCTTGCCCCTTCTGAGGATGAGTCTGTGTACCTGGATTCATTTGGTTCCTGACCCTCCACCTCTTGGGTGTCTCCACCTTTCAACCTGCTCCTGGCCCTAGTGAGACGGAAGGCATGGAGCTCTCCAGAGTCTATGGAACCAGTTCCGAGGAGGCCCAATAAATTCATAACTGCTCCAGATGATGAGCTTTTTCTATCAAAGGGTGTGCCTGTTGATGCTATGGTGGTAACAGCAGCCACCAAGAAAGAACTAATGGAAACTTCTTCTGAACAAAGAGTCCCTTATGATGGACAGGTATGGGAAGGTGTATGTTTTCTTCAGCAGCTTTTACCTTTAGATCACTGAATTATTTGTCCCACTTTACTTTCAGAGGGATCTCCTAAAGGAGGTGGGAGATACCCCACAGGATCCTACAGCTGAAGGAGCTGCAGGAAAGGTGGCTTCACAGCTTGCGACCTTGACTTCTGTAGTTAACTCCTCCATGTGGCTGATCTCTTACACAGCAGATGGAGCGAGTAGGGCAGCAGGTACAGGAGTTGCCTTGCGTAGACACTCCTGGATGTATCTTTGTCAATTTGCAGAGCCCTTCAAGTCCTACTTTACCAATACCCCGTTTGATGGCTCATTGCTGTTCTGGCCTCATGTAAAAGAGACTCTTACCAGGTGTGAACTGGATGGCAAAACTCTCTCTGCCGTGGGAGTACATTTTTCTGCTCCCTCTAGACCTTACCCTAAAGGTCAGAAGAGTGGGAAGATGTGGTTCCGGAAATCTCAGGGAGTTCCACCTGACACACATGGAGATATTTCCCCCAGGGGCAGAGGGGGAAATAATGGGAGATGCAAATCTCACTGCATGGGGTGGTCCGAAGAATCAGACCAACAGAAACACTTTCTCTTGCAGGCCCTTCCAGTGCTCCTGAAAGGAGGCCCGACTGTCTCCCTCTGGAGGCAGTTGGGGTCAGATTATCCTTGTACCCAAAAGCCTGGCAAACAATCACGAAATATACATGGGTACTATCGATAATATCCAGGAGTTACAAAATTCCCTTCTCTCAACCACCCCTTACAAGAAAACAACAGTCAATCCCAGATTTCCTCCCCAGTCTTTGGGATCAAGCAAACCTAAAAGTTCAAAGGTTGCTAGAAAAAAAGAGCCATCCAAAAAGTCCCCGCAGACCAAATCAAATCCGGCACTTACTCGAAGTTCTTTTTCATTCCAAAAAATACAGGGGACTGGAGGCCCATTTGGATCTCAGCAAACTGAACAAATCAGTCAGGAAAACAAAGTTCCGGATGGTAACACTGCAGTCCATTCTTCCCTTTTTGGGTCAGGACAATTGGATATGCTCTCTCCAAGATGCATACTACCACATAGAAATGGACAGTTGGTGGTATGGTACATCAACAAACAGGGCAGAACCAGGTCTTATCCCTTGTGTCGAGAGGCTCTACGAGAGTATGGCAGTGGGCAATGTCTTCCCTATGCTTTCCGGTTGCAATGCACATCCCGGGGAAAACCAGTGTGATAGTGGACAAGCTCACCAGGGCTATTCTGATGCCTCATGAGTGGTCCCTGAAGCAGGAGGTTGCGGACTTGATTTTTCACAAATGGGCCCAATCATGCTGCGATCTGTTTGCCACCCCCTTCAACAGCAAATGCAGCAGTTACTTTGCCCTAGCCCCACCACCGGGACAGTCACCCAGAGCCACACTTGTTCATGATTGGCCCCCGGGACTGCTTTATGCCTTTCCACCATTTCCCCTGATCCCCAAGGTTCTTCAGAAAGCACAGTCATTGGGTTGCCAGTTAATCCTCATTGCCCCTTACTGGCCTTGTCAGATATGGTTCCCATTCCTTTGGCCTCATCTGCAGGGGGAGCCTTAGATCCTGGACCCAGCTCCAGACCTCCTGATGCATCAGTCAGGTGCTCTCCATCCTTCTATTCAAACACTCAAGCTGACAGCTTGGTTTCTCCACTTCCAGTCTTAGCCAGGCTTCCCAATGTTTCTCCAGCAGTTACAAACATTTTGATTTCCTCCCATGAGACCACTACAAGAAAACTTTATGCAAGTAAATGGAAGAGGTTCTCTTTTTGGACAAACAAAAACAAGATTGATCCCTTTACTGCACCCATTTCAAAGATTCTCAAATTTCTTACTGAAACCTTTGAACAAGGAGCAGCGGCAGCTACTGTCCGGGTTCATCTGGCTGCCATTTCTAATTTCCATGTGGGAGAAATGGGCTCCAACATTGTCCCATAAGCTAGGTAAAGCATTCCTAAGAGGTACTACTCTTTTAAGACCTCCAATAAGAGAACCCCCCCCCCCAGATCTCAATTTAGTGTTAGAGGCTCTGATTCTTCCTCCCTTTGAGCCATTTGCTTCTTGTCCACTGAAATTTCTGTCATGGAAGACCCTTTTCTTAACTGCCATTACTTCAGCTAGGAGGGTTTCAGAATTAAAGGCCTTATCTATTCATCCCCTGTACTTGATTTTTCACAAAGATAGAGTTTCTCTTAGAACCAACCTCTCTTTCTTACCCAAGATGTACTCTGAGTACAATTTTGAATCAATCCATAGAGATGGCAACAAGGCAAAGTATAAGCTCCATCAGTTGGACGTTCATAGATAGTTACGTTTTTATTTACACAGGACCAAGGACTTCAGAAAATCTGACCAATTGTTCATATCTTTGGCAGAGAAAAAGGTTGCTCAGTTTCAAAAGTGACTTTATCTAAGTGGCTTTCAGACACTATAATCTACATCTGTAGTTTGTGCAATAAAAAAATCTTCCAGGGAAAATTAAAGGACACAACTAAGGCCTTGGCTACCTCTATTGCTTTTCAAGCCAGGCTGCCTCTGGATTCAATCTGTGCGGCAGCTATATGGGCTAATCCTCATACCTTTATCACTCATTACAAAGTACATGTGGCCTCCTGGAACAGGGCATCCTTTGGCTCCACGGTCTTGAAGAGCTTGTTCCAGTGAGCCACCTGAGAGACAGGTGCTGGGGACGCAGTCCCAAATAGCAAGCAAGAAGCTGATATAGGGGCAACATAACATAAAGAAGTTATGTACTCACCTTAACGTTCCATGTTTGTTGTCCTTCATCTCGCCTTCCTTCTTGCATCCCACCCTCCTTCCCCCTTCCTGGAGGATTGAGAGGAATTCTTTTTATTGGTCACACTGGCTGTTTCCTTTGTACCATACCATTTGGTTAGTCCTAGTCTCTCCTTTCTCTTGCTGATTGTTTACAGGTGTTCTCTTGTACACAGATAGAGTAAATTTTCTTCCTGCATAGTCTAGTGCTAGTTTATCACAAATGAGGTCTGGGTAACTACCGCTAGGATAGGGGCTACCCTTGAGCCAGTAAAAACTCTCACTATAGTATACAGCTGAGTCAGAGCCGAGCCCAAATAGCAAGAAGGAAGGCGAGATGGACAACGAACATGGAACGTTATGGTAACTACATTTCTTTTTTTGTTGTCATTTTGATATTGCTTTAAGGGGGTGGATAAACCTTTAGCCAATATATGAAAGCCCAGGAGGAACGTGCAAAAAGTGCTGGCAAAGTGTTGTGTTAACCATGTTCTCCCATGCATATAGCTCTTAGATTTCTGTGGGGTGACACCAGAAACTAGGCCAGTTATTAAAATAAGTAATTTTCTGTTCATGCTGTGGCATCATCCTTGGTGAACATAGAATGCTGTTCATTGCAAGGCACAAACCTGTCTGTTTGTGGCACGCATTCAGAGAGATCCATGTCTGTCTTCATAGTGTCCAGTGAGATGTGACTCAAGTCATTTACACCCATATGGAGCATGGTAGAAACATATTAACTGTGGTTCAGTGACTTGAATGTGTGCATGATATTGCTGATTCTAGCTCCAGGTAGACAATGTAACTGTTTTCTTGTCCAGCCTGGTGAAAGGAGTGTCTGTGTATCATACAGTAGAAATCTCTTTTCAAAGAGTGCTAGAAGAGTACTAGGTGAAGTGAATGCTTGCTTCATGGGCCTTATTCTTGGGGGATCATTGGTTGTAGGCATATGCGCAGTGTTGGGTGCTGCATTTGATATGTGCTGTAGTGATTGCTAAGGGTAGATATTGCAGTTTGATGGCTGATGAGGTCTTGGAGAGGCTTCTTTAAGTCCCTCAACATAAGGTCTGTGTGTGTTTTCGATAACTTTGAGATTGTTTTGTCTCCAAGGAAGTTTATGTATGTACATGTCTTGCATGTTTTGATGATGTCTTAAAGGATTAAAAGATTGTCTGAGTACATGAGACAATTGCTACATCCTGTCAGGATGGCCATGTCTACCAAGCTAGCCACAGAGACCTCAGGGAATTTCAAATACCTGTTAAGACCTGTCTTATGGTTGGGCTGTTATGGTTTATTGTCTTGGTTTTACATGGTCACCTAAGTGGTGTCTAGGGTGTGCCTAGGTGTTACTGCTGTGATCGAAGTGCTGTATGACACTGTGTAGCTTGCCCTAAGTTTAGCTTCACGCAAAGCCTTTCTATGTTATAAGTTAAGTTCTACGTACTAGCTTTATAGCTTTGCTGTTATACAGGGTACTGCTAACCACCACTGAGTGGTGGATGGCTGTGTGAAAACGAGCCTAATATGTGAAGTTGTTCTATCTCGCCGTTCATTCTTACAGAAGGGTTTGGAGCCGATCCTCGGCTCTGAGTTGGCCTACTACAAAGCTCAAGAGGTATACAGATAGCTCGAGGTCAAGTGCCTATCCCATGATGCACCTAGAGTTACCTCAGATCTAGTTTGCCGCTGCACTAGATCGGATGTTCTCGCTAGCTCGGGTCAGTAAAACCTTTCTTTATTAAAAATATTTTATAAAAACTTGATAAATAGTTTCTCTTTATATATTAGATATTTAGACATTTAGATAAAGTTCTTATAGCTTTGTGTTGTTCCCTTCCCTTGGTGCTCTTTATCTTGTATTCAGCTTTTTGGCCTCTTTTATTTAGGCCTTTAGTGTTTAAATTACTTGTGTGCTGTTTGCTTTACATTAGTCTTTAGAGTTAAATAAGTGACCTTTCTGTCACAACTTTGAATTTTTCTCTTTAGTATTTAGATAAGGGACTGGATTTACGAAAGCTTGCATGGAGTGCAAGAAGAATGTTTGAGCTCACGCCGGCAATATGTCTGCCGTGCGATCCAGGTACAGCTGGCAGGGGCGTGCACGAGAGCTGCTAAAGCTACTCTTGCACAAACAGCATAATGGAATGCAAATTACCTCATTTGCTGGTGAAAGCCATGCCAATGAGGTAAATTTGCGATCCAGGAAACACTAACCTGTGCGTGGAAGATTAGTGTTAGCTGCAGAAATGTACTCCGTTGGTAACGGAGTACATTTCTGCAAATAGCTAAATGGAGCTATGACAGCTCCAAATAAAGGATGCATACAGTTGAGGAAGCATGCCAATGGCCAAATATAAGGCCACTGGCATTTTAAAATGTTTAAAAATATAAAAATGTAACTTTTTTCCCCCGATCTCCGATGTTTAAGCATAGCGCAGCACCGCGCAAACATGTGGCACTTATAAAAACAAGAAAATAATTTACAAAAGCCAAAAAATAGGCATTTTCACTAAAAAGCTTATTATGCCATGCAGGTGAATGGAAGGCTGAAGACAACATGGCCACTGAGTAGTGGTTGCTAAGGGGGAGAAGCTCAGTGTGAGAGATGTAACCATGCATTAGTAGGCAATCCTATGCAAATGAGGATAAGGATAGTGAATTCCAATTTTCCCCAGCATGTGAGGCATGTCCCAAGAGTGTAAGAGTAGGAGTATGAGAGTAGTAGAGTAGAATATAGGTGACATCATGAGAGGGTGTGTCAGACAGGCTGTAAGCTAATTGGAGCACAGTGGCTTATGTTTGCTTTGAGTTGCTCAGGATTGCAAGAGGCATGTCTACAGTTGTGCTGTTTGAAAACCTCAAACCAAAGGTGCACACTGTTAAAAGATAGGAAACTCCTTGCAAACATGCACACAGTGTGTGCACGCATTTGCACTTGTTTGCACGGCGCTTCCCCTCGGGTGGAAACAAAGGCAAAAGGAAGGAAAAGAAGTAGTAGGAAGTTAACCAAGGAGAACTAGCAGAGCTGCCAGGTGAAATATATCAGAATCAGCCAATTACACAGGCAGGAGACTAGCCCAGCACTTTAAACTCTGCAAACACCATTCCCCCATTTGTTTTTCAAGAACTCTGCAACACTGCAGTATACAAAGCGGAAAAGCTTAAAAACTTAAGTCAGACAAAATGTTAGGGGCTGCTCTTACTATCATAAACCAACATATGCAAGGTGCTGAGGGTGGTGATGTCGTGAATGCTGCTGAGCAACCCACAGTGAGGAGATGGAGAAGAGTGTACAGACCCAGTGTAACCTACCAGGGGCTACATGAGCTGGAGATAGTGGAGCACTATAGGGTGGACAGAGACCTCCTACAGCAAATTGTTGAGCTTTGCCGGCCACGCCTCACACATGCAACCAACAGAGGGGAACCCATCCCAGTGCATACCAAGGTATGTGTAGGCCTAAGAATAATAGCTACAGGTACCTTTCAAAGACCAACTGGTGATATGATGGGGATTTCACAGGCATCAGCATCCAGGGTACTCCACCAGTTCCTGGATGCCATGTCAGCACATGTCTGTGACCACGTATAATTCCCCAATTCCCATGAGGCATTGGCCAGCAATATGCGTCTTTTCCACCAAATAGCAGAATACCCTGAGGTAGTGGGTGCAATAGACTAGATGCACATATGCATCAAAGCACCACTTGGTGAGCGGGGTAGGGTCTATATCAACCGCAAGGGCTTCCCCTCCATCAACTGCCAGTTTGTGTGTGATGCCCAGGGCATAATAATGAATGTGTGTGCTGGATACCGTGGAAGCTATCACGATTCCCACATTTGACATCTGACCCAGCTGTACCAGAGATTTGCCAATGGGGACATCCTTGAGGATCACCTAGTGGGGGATGCTGGATGTGCACTGGAGCCATGGCTGATGACACCCATCAGAAATGCACACACACCGGAACAAGAACTCCATAATGAGGCACACGCACAAACAAGAAACATAATTGAGCATGTGTTTGGGATGGTCAAGTCACGGTTCCGGTGCCTGGACACATCTGGTGGAGCCTTGCAGTACTCACCAACTACATGTACCCAAATTGTTATGGTATGTGCCATGCTACGCAATATGATCCTGCAGAAACAGCTGCAGCAGGAACAGCATGGGGCAGAGCCAAACAGCCCCCCACCATTGCCAAGGCCTGCACAGGTACAGCGTGACTTGGAGGAGGAACAACCTGAGCCTGCCCCAGTAGGCAGAAGGTGTGCCCAGTATGCCCTGGCCTTGGCAAAGAGGCAACACATAGCACATACACTGACTCTGTAGGAATCCTGGAAATTACACCTCTCTCTGACTCGCACATACAGTAAAAGGGATGACTAAACACATGGTTCTATGTATACATTAGTACCTGTTCCACATTTTGGGGGCTACTACCTATGTGGTACTCTGGGGATACTTTGTTTTCTAAAAGTGGATAACTATGCTTTCTTTGGCTTATAGCTTTACAGCATGTGTTTGACACCAGGTATCTGTCTCTATGATACCCTTTTGGAGGATGTGTGTGTCATCTGGAGAATAAAGTATAGCCCACAGTATGCATTTTCATCAAATGTGGGCAGACATATCCCTACTGTGTTTACTTGTACCTAAGAAAGCTATATGCCAAACAGGAGTGGTCCCAGGACTGAGTGCAGGTGAATACCACTTGTTACTGGCATAGAATTGTACATGGAGGCTGCAAATGTTACTGTGTGTCCTCCATCTGTGCATCAGCTGTCAATCCATCATCTAACAATAGTTTATGGTCAGTCTGTTGAGGTTATGTATAATAACAGAATGTGGGATGGGCATGAATTGCTGGTGAGCTATAGCTTGGCTGTGTGGACCTCCCCTCCCTCACCTACAGCCTTGTTAACTGGCTTTAAGTCTATTAGGTGTAGGAGCCATGATCTGGCCTTTATAGAACCTAAGTGGGTGTGGTGCAGTGTTTGCAGGTTCATAATGTCTCTGTTAATGAGTTCCATAATGCTGTGCTCCATAGCTTTCCAGATAACATTTGTCTGGCTTATAGGGTGAGAGTTTCCAGGATCTGTTGTAGTTTTACCCTTAATCAATTTATGTTAACATTTGTACTGGGTGTGACGAGGTTGGACAGGACTAGGAATAAGTAAATTAGAGGGTCAGCCCAGGTTTGAAGGTTAGTAGACCAAGCCAGATAGGCAGGATTAAGTTGGTTTGTACATGTTCTGAGGAGGGATGCAGAGTATATTGTGAAATATGCTAAGGATGAAGCCGCCAGGTAACAGGAAAAGAGGAATGCCTAAGATGAGGTTTATGGCTGTGGTGAGAGAGGACATGCAGGTGGATGGTGTGACAGCGCAAGATACAGAGGGTAGGAAGAAATGGAAGCAGATGATCTACTGTGGTGACCCCTAATGGGAGCATCCGAAAGAAGAAGACTACGTTGGAGCTCAACCCTTGTGGACTGTGAACACCATTACCGTGCATCATTCCTCAAGTATGTAACCTGTATAGAGGCTGCATCTGGACAGTGTGTTTAGGTGAGTGGTGACTTCATATGTCAGCTTGTGTATGACACAGCCAGGGGCACTGTCCAGTACCATTGTCACTGTGGTTTGGACTTGTGTAAAGAGATGTTTTAAGTAAAGTGTCTGTGAATCATCAGGTTTTACATTCTTCAGATCTGGAAATGTGGCCCTTGTGTAACAACAGGGTGGTGAAATCTGCATTCAAACTGTCTGACAAGAAATTGGTAATGTCAGTCAGATAAGTGTACTTTGTGACCGTTTACATTAACTGGGACCCAATCTGAGATTTCCCCTGTAGATTATAAACAACACTAAAGAAAGGTTTAGTGTTGTCTTTGGAATCCTTGCCATTTTGTATTTTGAAACTTGCCTTGTATTTTTAATGAGGGCTTGTATTTCCCCAATGATACTGACCAGAGAGGTTATCCCTTCTTGGTATGCAACTCTTTTTTGGTAAAACTTCACACCTTCTATTATATATTTAGTTTATGGCAGGGGTCCATCAGACTAATGCACATTTACTGTATAAGTGAGAATTTCTTGTGTTTGTGATAGCATGGTCCATGCAACCCTGTTGGTGAACAGTGTGCATTACTAAACGATTATGCAGCTGGGACAGTGTTAACCTTAGTAATGCAAACCAATGACAGCAACAACAGCATCACCCATCACCCACAGCACAGTGTCAACCCGTGTCATACACACACATGTATACTCAAGTTCCAAAATGTGTGTAGTACAATGCATACTGGCCACCAATAGAAACTATGGAGTGTTAACACTGGCCAATACAGGGCATGTCACCCTGCTCATGTGTCCAATATGCATGTACATGCAGACTGTGCACCTCCACCATGTTCACAAATGGACACCTGCAAACATGTGTTGCACACACCCCACACTTCATGTCCACTGTATAATGCATGCTGACACAACTACACACATCAGCCAAGTGGCACATGGGCAAACAAAACACAATTGGAATAAACACTGGTGAAAACAATACAACATTGCTAATTACAGCTTTAATGCATCATGCCTGCTCAACTACACCTTCAAGGATATCATTACACTTTACTGCTGACAACATGCTACACATCCAACCATTGCTATACTTTATTAAAGTCACCCTGTGCATCAGCACCATGTTAGCCTGTTCCTGCATCAATGTTATAGATGACAGGAGGTGGCACAGGTTTCAGCATATGCAGGGGGTGTGTTGTTGGTTTGCCAGAGGTCTACACTGAGCCATACAATTGATGTGTGTGTGAGGGCTATGAGTACTGTTATGGGCCAATATTGATGTCATGTGTGTGGGTATGTGTTTGCCCTAGGTTTATGGTTTATGTCTGCATGCACACAGTTCCACCATGTGTCTGCCATATACGGGGATTTGGGAGACAGCTACAGACTGTACCTGGCAGGCTTTACAGATCACCATCTCTGGCCATGGATATGGAAGCTGTGCCTGGCAGGGGTACTACAGACAGTATCAGGTACTAATCCAGATTGAGTACTATCCGAAGAGGTTGACAAATGTCCACTGGATCCAGGTCCCTGCTGGGACTGGCCAGAGCCACGAGCATGTGGTCTGCTAGGACGGTCTATGGACAGCCCCCCCCAACATTGCTGGGGCTGGGACTGGCACTACAAGAGTGGCTGTGACTTGCTGGACATCCACGGTGACCTCCAGCTGGTGATGTTGCTGGCATACATCCACGTCGATGTCTCAACCGTCCTGCACTGTCATGACACATGGACATTGTGGAGGGCATCCAATGTCTCACCCCAACTTCTATCAATGACCTCAGTGTAGTTATGTATCGCACCTGCTAAGTCATGGATACTGTCATTTACAGAGGAGTAGTGAGCCCTCTGTGCCCTTAGCCCCTGTCTGGTGTACCGCTCCATTCGTGTCTGTGCCTCCATGACAGCCTGGAACATGCTTGTGGTAGAAAGAAGTGTGGCACGTCTGCCAGGGGCATGATGACCAGCAGTGGTCTGACAAGAACCCCTGGGCATCTGCCTATGTGGTACCATTCCAGACATCTGGCTATGGCTGCTGTGTCCTCATACATGTGCCATAGATACCACACTGTCCTGGCCAGTGCCAACCGTACACTGTCCCTCAGCTAAGGGCAATGGTGATGATGGATGTACAGGCAGTATGACTGTGTGCATGGATGGGGTGGAGACTTGTGTACTGTCAATTGGTGGCCCAACAACAGACCCTGACAAACCTGCCTGTGCCTCAACACACCTATCCTCATGATCACTGTCTCAGTGACATCAGGTTCCCTGCTGTACTGAACCAGCCCCACCTTGCCACCTGTGAGAGGAAAACAGGAAACACACTTTAAGACCTGAACATGACTTCAGACCACATGCGCACATACAAAACTATACTCTTCCCGAAAGCAGACACAGACACCAGCAATCTCAGAACATACACAATAGCAGGTGATGGTGGGGTACAGTATCACAAGCAAAACAATCATATCACACATGTCAGCATGCAGGACATGTGTTGCTCAACAGCATGCAGTGCAAGTGTAGTCAGTCCTTGTTACTATCAGTATACATGGCATTGATGCATGTTGTTTGTTATTAGATGATGGCCCTCCCCCTGGAACATGATGCATACATGGACACAACATTGCTGTGCAGGTATTCATAACCCTGTGATGTACTGTGCACCATAACTCACAGGTGTACATACCATTGCTGGATGTGTATCTGTGTGTCAGATAGGTATCAAATGCTGATTACAGCCTCTGTGTCTTTAGCAAATAATTGTGGACACATTTTTAGCATATGCATGATGAGTATTCACACATCATCAGTGGTGCATGGATAATTGATGGAATACCATTCAGCCACATACCCAATGTACGGTACTTATGGTGAGTGTAGATCATATTGTGGACATGCCTGTCTCATCCATGACATGGCATGCTAAAACACAACTGCATATTTAAACACTACACATATCCAATATGTGTCATATGACCTTGCCACACAATAGCATCACAAGACATATATGTGTCAGTTGTGCAACTGGTGATTGGTATGCATACTATTTAGAGGTTGCATATGTGTACACACATGCATCATTATGGTGTGTAGCAATGACAGCTATGTGTAGTACTGTGGTTACAAGAACTGGATGGGGTATAGTACCATAGGCCATCATCATGAAGCATCAGGTGGTCATTCAAGGCTACAAATGTTTCACAAACCAGCACTAATCATGCTGTGCCAGAACTGTACTACCTTTGTTACGCAAGTTTGTAAGGTGGCCAATAAGGAGCATTCCCTGACATGAATGTGTAGTGTGTTGCAGGGTGTTTAAATGCCCCAGGATAGGCCTCTACCCCTCAGCTATTGTATGTGTAATGTGTGGATGAGATTTTGGATACTGGAGTGTGTCTTTACAGAGGGTTTGGAAATCCTTTGTGTAGCATTTTAAAATGCTCTTTGTATGACATAGACGTGTATGTTATATGCAAGTTGAGTATCAACTGTGCCTATCCAATGGTCACTACAGTCTAGCCACGTTTGTTTGAGATGGTCTGGGTATTGCATGTGTTTGAGGCAGCTATTCACATTAGTGAGATGTGTGTGCTCTTATAGCAAACATGCACAGCATGCATTATGGGTAGGTGTGTTACATGTGTACATGGCCTACACCTTAACTATGACATGCACTTTTTATTTAAAATATAAATGTAGAACACACTCACCAGCATCTGTCCGCTGCCTTGATGTCACCTCAGAGGTACCTACATAGAGATGAAACAGTTTGTCAGTGGCCACAACTGTGGCATTGCTACTGTGTGTTTGCATTCTTACAGTACAACAGCAGTTTACATTCACAGGGCTACAGATTATGTTCCAAATGATCAGTATTGCACAACAACAGGCTCCACATCTTTGAACGACAACACTCCACATCTCAAATATGCATGATCTACCAATACAGATAACAGTAGTCTACATATATGCCATGTTACCTGCATGCTCCATGTGTGTTTGCTGACTGGCTTCAACCTCCATCATGGTGTATGTCTGCTGCTGTTGGGCAGGTGTCATCAGGCTCATGAGCAGCTCCTCCACTCTGGTGAGGGTGGGTGGATATTAACACCACCCCCTGTTGCAAGCTGTTATCTATGCACATCAGCGGCACACTGACATGTCTGAGAAGATCACTGCAGTGGTGGTGTACCTGCTCATATGTCCAGTTATGCAGGCCTCATTGACCCTACAGACAACATCTTGCCACATTGCAGTATGCTCCTGCTGGTTCGTGAAAACATGAGACAGTAGTGCTAAATCATACTGCTAGTAATGATATCATCTTCAGCACTACTGTAACTCTGGTTCCTGTGGTGGGCCATGATCCCTGAAAGACATAAATACAAAAATATGTCTGAGCACCTCATGTGGCATATTTAACATTATACAGTACAGATATCACTGAACTCCATATATGGCAACCTATAAGCTGAGAGTGAAACACTCTGACTGCCACTTATCAGTCCTTACCCCACAACTGCTTGAAAGTGCCTTGCTCACTCTCTGTCTAATGAATCATGTTCTGTACAGCAACAAAATGAAATCACTATATAAGACTATACAAGAGTACCTGGCACACTGTATGCAACACAATGCACCACCTAGCCACAGAAGATATACATTAAGCTGATGTGTAAAGAAATATATCATCCACCACAATCAGTGTAAGGTCCAGTAAATGTATTACTATTGTACCACACAACTTGTTAATGCCAAACCTGTGGCCAAAATATGTGCACAATTGGGGAATATAGGTCACATACTGCTGTAGTACACTATGAATGTTGCTAGATATGCAATTATATGCATTACCACACACACATCAGACATAATTACAGGACACAAAGGTATGACAAACCAGATAAGCTTTCAGTGTGTACTATACAGAATTGTGTGTCAGTACTTAAACAACCTTAATCTTGAGAAATGTAATCTGTGATGAATACAGGGACCACACAAAACAGAGGATGCAAGCAATGTGGACATACACCATACTTTGCAGTACAGGCCCAGAGCTTCAATTACTACTACAGTACACACAGGATTTGCATTCAACATTGGTACCAATCAATAATCATAGATGTAGTGCTTTAGCCTCCAATGACACACCCTAGTTAAAACCAAGGGACTTAATCACACTGTATGAAATAGCACTTGTTCTGCCTAGCAACAGAATACACAGCTTTTGCTAGGATCAAAGCAAGAACCCATAATACCATAACATAAACAGTTTCCCACTAAGCTATCCCACAGATACATATCTTTGATGTATTCACAAACATATTGACCATCACAGTCAGTCAACAGTACAGAGAGTCTATTGCAACAAGTAGATGTAGGTGTATATGAGTATATATAAATATATATACACATCCATTTGTCTGCATATACATATATATGTAGGCACATATACATTTCACCTTTCATAGTGAGAATATCAATTATACAAAGGATGTAAGGTGTACAGTAATGTAATAAAATTGCACAGTCTTGGTATAAATGCATTGAAGGTGTTCATAGCCCAGGTAGCTTTAGCAGACCTTACTGGCTTCAACATTGCAAACTGAACAAACCACCCACAGTGTTTAACCACCATATGTCATATATCAGCACTGTATGCTGTCCTGTTTGTCACACACTAAAACCTACATACAAATATGCACATACTAACCTTCACCAACATATTTATCTCCCCCCTTCACAAACAGTTGCAATATGTCCCCTGCTCTATGCACATATACAGATGTGAATATATATGACACATACATATTTCTCAGTATGTGTGTGGCATACACACACATATGATCCACACTGTTTTAAGTCCCTGGACCTCACAGCTGCACTGGTGGGCCTTGCTGCAACACAAACAGGTGACCAACAGCCATTGGCCACAGTGCTGTACAGAACACAGATAACATGGATCAGATCTTTGACATTTAATGCTGAGCTACACATTTCACAGTTATGTCCCACTGCCCACAGGTACACACAGTATTGTCCATAGCAGTAGTTAAGCAGAACATCTGTGCATAAAGAAGTACTGCTGCCACATATGAATGTTTCACATTATGTAGACTATTGTTCAATAACATCTACTACATGCCATTAAATACATATGTGTCACATACCTTTCCTTTGTATAATTTGTTAATATTTCATTTTCCTTTTCTCTTTCTCTGCAGTAGAGTGATTGTGTTTGTTGGCAGAGATTGCAGCCTACTTTTGTAGGAATTTGCACATGAGCATGTGATGGCCACTGCACCAATTAGTGGCCACCATTTGCTTATTGCATGCAGCCTGCTGTGTAGTAATTGCAGTAATCACTGTCATAGCAACCCAGTACTATAAATTGTTGACTCATGTAGGCATGGCCCTTTTAGCTTTCCAAGATGGAGATCATCCTTGTTTGGTGTGGACATCATTGTTTAAGACAGAAGGTTGGTATAGTTCTTATATCAGAAGCCAGGGGTGTAGCCAGAGATTTACATTTTGTACTCAGACCTAATGTTGCTGCTTCCACTACCCACTTGTCAGTGTAGAAATGTACTCACCCCGCAAAATGCTACCCCAAGATACATGGAAAGATGTACTTTCTTTTCAACTTTTACAATTAACTGCCATGCAAAGCTAGTTATATAGATGTATTCCTTTGGCACAAGAATTTTGTGAAATGCTATACTGTGAATATTCATTTACTCAGTTCTAAACAGTTTGCGCTTTTTTAGTGTTGACATTAGCCCAAACTGCTCAGAAAAACTGGACACATTTCAGTACTGTGAGTATGCTTACCTACATCCTTGGCAGACCCTGCACACACAGGTATATTTTACATTTGGGTAGGGTTGCAGAAGTACAGAGAGCGTAAGTAGTATTGTGTGGATTTTATCTTGCTGGACTTACAGGGTTGCTGTGTACATGTTAGTTTATCAAGGCAAGTAGTCTTTCTGCGTAACTTGCAACTGTGGACCTATCCACATGACAGCCAAAGAATAGCCTGTTATTTTTTTGTCTGTGCACCACACAGGTCTTTTCAGCAATAGAGCAATGGCATTCTTACATTTGGTTGCTACCAGTACATTGCTATATCCATTTGTATTTGAGTGTTGTATTCCTACATAAGGGTATGCTTCTGAAACTCTTTCCAAAGCTATTTGCACAGTGTGTAACAGCAGAAATGCTAATATGCCTCTGTTAGACCTCTCAACCAATCGGGTACAAATTTGAACAGACTCAGGGAAAAGTCAAGAAAAAGTCAGGGGCACCTTTAAAATATTAGTGCCATTAAGTTGAAACATTGAGGGAATCAGAGCATTTGAATTGATACACCTTTTCTGAAGTAAAATAAGTGTCTAACTCTTAATTGTTGTCATTATTCATTAAGTGTAATTCACCACCTTTCTGCCCAAAGTTAGTAGTTTTAGGAGGGGTTCAGAGGGACAGAGCTAAAATTTGTGTCAAAATCAGGGACATCCCTGAAAATTAGGGACAGTTGAGAGGTATGGCCTCTGCCCTAAACAGATATGCCAGTGTTTGTCCTGCTGTGATACTGTGTGGGGTTGTAAAGTGATGATGTAACATTATTTCCTGCTACAATAGCTGCTTCTCTTATCACAGTCATGTAATGTAATCCCACGACAACTGTTGGTCAACATCCACAGAGCAAGTTGTGTGGTATGGTATTCCTAATTTTCCTTTACATTCACTCATTCTGATGCATGATATAATTATTTAAGCACCAACTTAATGTATATCTACCGTGGCTTAGTGGTACTTCATGTTGTGTAGTGTGTGCAAGGTCCAGGGTTCGAGACTTAGAGGTGTTTTATTTTGCTCCTGAGTAGAACAAGGGCCCTCACATAGAGTGACTAAGGCACTTTTAAGCAGTTGTAAGTGGGTTTGCGCATTGCTTAGCCAAGCGCAAACCCGCTAACTAATGATTAATAGTGCTTACTCCCACTTATCCTTGCGCTAATTTCTTTGAAAGAAAAGAAAAATGGGGAGATAGGAAAGTGGTGAAAAAGGGGCACAAAGTGGGAAAGACAGTATGGAAAATAGCTCAGGATGTGCAGGACGGGTGTATGGAAGGTCCATAGCTGCCCATTTCTTCAACAGCTGTGCATATGCAATAAATTTGGAGGTAGATATGAACCCTTAAACCCCTGAGAGAGGGGGGTGAGGACAGCTATGTTGTAATGCCAATTAAATAAAATTTCATGTGTCCAGTGGACGTGTGCAAAATGGGCAGCTATGTATGGGGCATAATTTTATTTTTGGGAGCAGATTGCCCTTTTTGTTTTTCCTATACTGAACACGCTAAGAGGAAACTGTTACAGCTAAGGTGAGAGTGGAATGTGGGGTAGGGGAAGTAGGTATATTTGGGGAGGTAAACAGACAAGACAAACAAGATGCATACAGGGGCTGTATATGACACGTGAGTGAACACCTTTGACAGGGAGGGATGTTTGGAAATCGCAAGCCCATGAGCCCCCAGATGGAAACAGTGGGACTGAGGTCCCCACCCATGGGCAGTCACCACTGCACCTTCACGGCCCAGAGGGTGGCTATGCTTGGGGGGTGTAGGAGGGGCAGGCTGACCCGGGAGTTGTGCCACTCGGGCCTCAAGCTGGCATAGAGGTTCTGCAACAGAATGTTCAATCTCTCTACGCACCACAGCCCGGACCGTTCGAAGGGTGATAGGTGCCCCTTTGCCCATGCCTGCACGGGGGGCTGAGCCCCATCTCCTACAGCGCTTCCACCTGAAGGTGGTACAGGGCCAATGGAGGAGGAGGTCCCAGGCTTGGCACCAGATCTGCTGGTGCCAGGTGCCATGGCCAGCTTAGGTTGGGACAGGTGGGTCCGCTGGGACTGGCCTTCCCTTACAAACTATGTTTTGGAAAGATTAATAAAGGTATGGGTTAGTAACAGTCAACAGCATTCCCAATTAGTTATAACAGCATGCAGAAGTATTCCCATTAAACCAACACACCAGATTTTCAACAGTTGAAAAGCAAGCATAACACATGCATATATAGAACAGTAGTGAACATTACAACAGCATGCAGGTTGAATTGATGGCAACAGGCCACCGATATTGTGGTATTTTAACAGGGCACATGCATAGAAATAAATGCAAATATTTATAAACCAATAGGACATATGTCCCAACAAATGTTTTGAGATTAGACATACCGATTGAGGTGTGGAATTGCATTTTTTATGCACATACAGTAGGGTGGGAAAATATAGCTCAGTTAACTTATATATCTTTCTAGTTTTCACTACATTCCTATTAACTGCAGTTATATGTCCCTTACATGTATTATTACACTACCCAATGTCCTTATATTGTGCAATTGGATTTTCCTAGATCATTATATACATGAGCTGTATCTTACATACAAACTGTCCAAGATGCAGATGTTGCTGCAACATATTTTGAGTTGCTCACACACACTACTGCTCAGATGGTGCACTGACAGATCTCATATAATTATCTAGATATGTTCAGGTGAAAGTATCAGTTATATGTTAACAGCTCCCTACATTTCTGGCAGCACACTGACATTTCTGGGGAACACAATACCAATCTACTCATGTACCACATTAACCTGTACATGCTGGCCATGAACCAATAGTTGAGGGCTTTACATATGCATACAAGCTACTGGCACTCCTTCATCCACGTTATATGGGCCTACCCAAGTGTGGGTTAACACTGCTTAATACAACACTACTATTTGTAGAATGCAACAGTACAACAACATATCAAAGAAAATGACACAGATGCACTCCATGAATCATACATTTATTAAAGGATTATTACAACTTTATTTATTGGGTTAAAAGACTTTTTGTAGGCGCTCTCATTTATTTTAGATAACAGTACATGCAAAATAATTACTAACCTGCCTCATGATGCAGCCTTTGCAGCCCATCTTCATGGGCTTGCTGGTTCATAGCCCGATCACTTGCAGCTGTGAAGTAAATGCAGTGATATTGAAACATACCTATCCATAGTATAGACAAGCATAGCAATTCTTAACTACTTAATACAATGGCTACTTAGTACTGGGGCAGTATGCATCGTACAGGATTCCTGGATCCACTGGTCTAGTTGATCCTCCCTATGTCGCTTCAGGTCAGAATAATGGTGCCTGACCTGCTCACCAGTCCGAGGAACACCAGTGGCACTGGTGAGATCATGGGCAAGACTGTTCCAGGCCTCCGTTTTATATTGGGTACCCTGGTACTGGCCCCGCAGGAGTCTTTCCTCATGATTGTGGACAAGGAACCAAACCATTATTTTGGACTCCTGGATGCCCCAGCATTGCACTCTAAATCGAGTGCCTTCACCAACACCAGCCATGCTGACAGCAGAAGGAAGCTACAACCAGTTATAGCAAGTATTCCTGCCTGTGGAGCTTAAATATGCCTCATTTCCTGCACTTATTTGTGATTGGCCAGTTTTGGTAAAACTCGGCTGTAGGCACACCTGCTTAGCTGATGTTGGCAATGTTTAAAATTCCTTTGATATATATGTGTCTGTTGAAAGTGCATGTTTGTGAAATGCTATCATGGCTTAGTGGTTAAGTACTGTGACTATAGTGCACAGTATCCTGAGTTCAAGCCCTGTCACTGCTTTTTATTTTCCTGCTGGGCAAACCTGACTGGTTAAGGAACAGTAAAGCAGGTGTGAGGGTGTTTACCCGACTTTGCCCAACTTTGCACGACGTTGCGCTAGTTAGCGCAGTGCGTAGCTATGCGAAATTGTATTTAAATATGCTCAATAATGGTAAAATGTGCTTAGTGCTTTATATTGCTTAAAATAGGGTACTCATGCCTCAGAATGCATAACCATTTCACCTTCATATATATATAATTATTTTACTACTACATTTAACATTTCAATTCTTTTTACAAAACCTATACATAAAAAATGTCGGGAAATATTTTTGTATACAGATTTCCCACAGAAAATGGAACATGCAGTAGTGGGACTCGAACCGGGAATGCCTCCTCTTTGTGCGAAGGCTCTAACCACTACGCTATTGATATTTTGCTTAATTTGCATATATTTTTCTTATTATCCTCTTCTGGTGTCTAAGCTGCTAACTGTACCTAAGCAATGGGCAAACCCACGCAGCTATATCAGAAGAAAAAAAAAAAACATTCTTTTTATTTTTAATTTTGTAAGTTGTTTAACATATGGGGGAGTGTAGCATTACATTGTACACGTGAGCGGACTCACTCATGTAACTCGAAATTGTGGCATTTCTTCATTGCAGGGGGCGTGGATTTTTGGACTGCTCGGCCGTCTGACACGGCCCCTACACTCGTACATACTCCATGTAAGCTTTAGAGTTCAGGCAGCGCGCCCTTATTAATATTCATGGTGAGCTGCCATCATACTCTTACACTGGTGCTTCCGTGTAAGACTAATCTAGTCTTACACGGAAGATTAGTAAATCCGGGGTAAGGTGTGTATATTAGTAACTTTTTTATAGTTATGTGCATTATATAGTGACTTCTGTCCCAACTTGTTTAAGCAAATTGTTTTGTGTGTGCGTGCCATTTATATTTAGCCTGTATTTTTAAGGCTTGTTGTTGTTGAATTGTTGGGCGTGTCTATTTTTTTACAGCACCCTAATAACATTGTGCTTTTTGAAATGGCTGATAAGGACAAACAGCGTAAGTCAGGGTTTAAAACATGCCCTAAATGTGGGCAGAAAATGTCTGTCACCAACAGTCCTGTAAACTGCGTTTATTGTTTGGGAGCATTACATCTCCAAGAAAGCTGCTCCATATGTCATTCCTTCTCTTTTAGGGTTCTCCAGGAGAGAGAGGAAAATGATTGACAGGGGTTTATTGTAACCTTCTTTCCCAAGAGGCTTTGAGCGACCAAGATGGATCCAGTAAGTCCTCAAAGTCTTCCAAGACTTCTACACCTGAATACAAAAAATTGAAAAAGTCTTCAATATCGACTCCACAGACCTTGGAGCCAACTGTCTTATCCTTTCAGAGACAGTCCCCGGTTTTGGAACTGGTATCTGAAATACCAAAATCTCCACTTTTACAGTGGGTACAACCTTCGGACACATTTATCTTGGTCTTTGATTAGCCTTTCTGATTTGGATGTGGAGCAGAAGCTTTTATAGGCACCAGCCTTTGCTAAATTCTTATCTGCTTTGACCCAAGCAGCTTCGGAGCTGAAGACCCTTTTACCAACTACTACTCTTCCTCCTCTGACCCATACCAGTCCTTCGGAGCCGGGGGAGTTGGACTTGTTGATCATGGAGCCTTTGAAGCTGACTCCTGCTCCACTGTCTTCGGCTCTGTTTACTCTGATGTCCTCAGTGCCAATCAAGGAATCTAGGAGCAGACTCTGTCTGGTCGGGTCTAAGGAGGATAGTCGGACCAAATTGTTGGTTCTGACTCTGCTTCTCGGGGCTTCGGCTTGGATGAGCTCAGCTCCTACCTCTGGCTCAGAGCCCACTGTCCTGGTGCCAGGGGTATTGACGGTTTCCTCAGATCCATTGGTCACTTTGCATCGGAGCAGAGGTGCCTTCAAAGCCATGAGGAAAGTTATGTCTCCTAAGACATCTTCTAACTCAGGTCTGGCTTCTTCCTCCCCTAAAGCACCTGTGTCTGCTTCTGCTTCACAGATCCTTGCCAAGTGTAGAGATCCAGAGCCTCAGGAAGCCCCATTGGGTGGCCCATGCTCTTCTGGGACCTCACCAGAAGCTCCTACTGATGAGGTTTTCAGGAGGAGAGTCTGTAAGAGGAAGCATCTAGACTCCCCACAGGAGTCCCTGACATCTGATACCAACTTGGATGAATCAGAAGGGTCCCCACGGTCCCCCTCTAAGGATATCTAATTTGCTGAGATACTAGAAATCCTTAGGCAGAGGGCTGACTTGCAGTCCAACCCTACTGAAGATGAGTCTGTTCTCCTGTAGGCTTTCGGGTCTCAGCCCTCCACCTCTTGGGTGTCTCCACCCTTCGATGAGCTTATACAGCTGGTCTCACGAAGGATGTGGGAATTTCCAGATACCATGGATCCTGTCCCTAGGAAGCCTAATAAATTTATTTCTGCTCCCCAAGACAAATCCTTTCTGACCAAGGGTGTGCCAGTTAATGCCATGGTGGTGGCAGCAGCCACCAAAAAGGAAATTTCAGAAACATCCTCCTCTCTCCATCCTCCTAACAGAGATTCTAGGATCATGGATAGATATGGGAAGTGCACTTACAGTTCAGCGACTTTTGCACTGCGTTTGCTCAACTATTTAACCCAGAGGGGGTCCGCAAAACCAGGGCGACAGAGATCACTTCTTTGGGCAGCCCTACCAGTGCTCTTGAAAGGAGGCCCAACTGTCCTTCTCTGGAGGCAGTCGGGGGTCGCTTATCTTTGTATCCAGATGCCTGGCTTAAAATAAACAACAACTGGGTACAAAGTATCATTTCCAGAGGATATTTCATTACTTTTGCCACACCCCCTCCACTGACCAGAAATATCCAGGATATTCCACTCAGTTACAGGGAACAGGCAACAATAGAGGTCCGATTGTTGCTAACAAAAAGAGTCATCCAACCAGTCCCAGCAGAATAGACAGGATCTGGAACTTTCTCAAGATTCTTTTTAGTTCCAGAAATGACAAAGGACTGGAGACCTATATTGGACTTCAGCAGGCTAAACAAATCTGTCAAGAAAGAGAAGTTTCAAATGGTCATGCTTCAGTCGATACTTCCCTTTTTAGGGAAAGACAATTGAATGTGCTCTATAGATCTCCAGGATGCGTACTACCACATAAAAATTCAGGGATCATCTGCACTTCCAGCTGGGAGCCAATCATTATGAGTTTCGAGCCCTGCCCTTTGGTCTCACTACAGCCCCCAGAGTGTTCACCAACTGTATGGAAGTGGTCACGGCTCACTTGAGATGTTTAGGATTCCAGGTGTTTCCATACCTAGATGATTGGCTCCTCACTGCCACCACCAGGCATCAACTCATTTAAGCCAGGGACACCACTCTTTCACGCTGCAGCCAGCTGGGCATTATAATAAACTCAGAAAAATCTGCCTTGTTGCCATCGCAACATACCGTTTTTATTGGAGCAGAATTGGACACCACCACCACCACGCTGAGATATCCAGTAGAGAGTCTTACTTATTCCATCAGCAGGTCCACAATCTGATATCCAAAAACAAGGCTTCAGCATCAGAAGTACTAAAATTGTTACGTATGATGGCAGCTGCAATTCTGGCCATTCCGTTGGGTCACATGCAGATTCTGCAATGGCTGTTGTTCACTCAATGATCTTGTAAAGCTGGATGGCATAATATTTTGAACCAAAAAGAGTCAGGTTGGATTATCAGGTTAGGTGCTTTATTCAAACCTGGACTTAATGAACTAAGCTGAACTGATTTTTGATAATATAATAAATAGAAAGGGTCAGTTTGGTATATCATGTCAGTTATATTATTCTAACCTGACTTGAATGAGTTAATCTAATTATTTTTGAACCAATCAGTGTTGTACTGTCATCAGGCTTATTGGCCTGAAATATATATATATATAAAGATGTGGGTATTTAGCTGTTTTGTAACTTGTTTTTGCTTCGCTGAAGAAGGCTAATTTTTAGCCGAAACCAGTTTGCTTCATCCTTTGTGTGCTTTATTGATATGCCACAATAAATTGAATCTATTTTATGCCATCCTTCCATGTGCTGGATTATTTCTAGATTTTGGTTTACCAAGAGCTCCCCCCCATGTCTCACCTTATAATGATCACAAACTCTTGCAAAAAGGATCTTCAGTGGTGCTTGACCTCTTATGTCACGATAGGTTGCCCCTTTGTTCTACCCCCACCAGCCACCACAGTGACCATGGACGTGCTTCCCTGATAGGGTGGAGGGGCACTTTCAGGGAAGAACAGACCAAGGCACATGAACCAATCAAGAGACACACCTGCATATCAATGTCCTAGAGATGAGAGCAGTACTTTTAGCGTTGCAGTACTTCCATGACTCTCTTCCTCTGGGTACAATTGTGATTCAGACAGACAACATGTCAGTGGTCTGGTACTTGAACAAACAAGGAGGAACCAGGTCCTATCCCCTTTGTCCTGAAGCCCTAAGAGTATGGCAGTGGGCTATATCCACCCATCGCTTTCTGTTAGCAATGCACATCCTGGGGAAATCCAGCGTGATAGCAGACAAGCTGAGCAGAGCAATTTTGTTGCCCCACAAGTGGTCCCTCAAGAAAGAAGTAGCGGACAGGATTTTCCACAGGTGGGGCCAGCCTTGCTGCGACCTTTTTGCCAGTCACATAAACACGAAATGCAAAAGCTACTTTACCCTGATTCCCCCTCTGGGAGAAGCCCCAAGGGGCACACTCCTTCACGATTGGCCTCTGGGTCTCCTCAGTGCATTCCCACCAATCCCATTGATACCCAAGGTACTACAGAAAGCAAAAGCCCTAGGAAGGACCATCATTCTAATAGCCCCTCATTGGCCTCGGCAGATTTGGTTCCCCTTCCTTCGACTTCCTCTTTTGGAGGACCCTTGGATTCTGGACCCAATTACAGATGATCTGACGCACTTGCCGGGGGAACCTCATCTCTGCTCCAATTCCCATCATAGCCAGGTTCTATAACCTTTCTAATAAGATGAAGCAAATTCTCTCATCCTCTCATAAATCCTCTATGAGGAAGCTATACATTAACAAATGGAAAAAATGTTCTATATGGGCCTCTCAAAACAACATTGATCCCTATCAAGCCCCTATGGCCTCCATTTTAGAGATCTTGACTATGATTTTTAACAAAGAGGCTGCAGCAGCAACGTTCAACTTGCTACCATTGCTAATTTTCACCTTGGATTTGAAGGATTGAACATTGTCACACAAACTATCCATAGCCTTTCTTAAATGGAACTTTCATCTCAGATCACCTGTAAAATCTCCCTATACCCCATGGAATCTAAATTTTATGCTTTCTCGCATTAGTCTTCCTCTATTTGAACCAGCCTCCTCATGTGACCTCAAATTTTTGTCATGGAAGACTATCTTTTTATTGAGCTTCCTTATCTGATTTTCCATGCTGACAGAATTTCACTTCGAACTAACCCCTCTTTTTTGCCTAAGATTTGGATTGAAGTTAATAATCAAATTATTGATTTGCCAGTTTTCTTCCCCAATCATTCCAACAATTTAGAATATATGCTGCAAAAACTTGATGTTCATAGACAGCTCAGATTTTACTTGGATAGAACAAAAGATTTTAGGAAATCTGAACAGCTTTTCATCTCCAGGAAAGGTATCCCAGTGGCCAAAACAAATCTGTCCAAGTGGTTATCTGATTGTATCACATTTGCTTATTCAGCAACTAATATGCCTTTACAACATAAAATTAAGGCTCACTCCACCAGAGCAGTGTCTACATTCTCTGCCAGACTTCCTATTGATAACATTTGTACAGCAGTCACTTGGTCAAGACCTCGTACCTTTATCACTCATTACAAAGTCGACAGGGCATCCTTTGCGTCCACTGTCCTGAAAAACATAGTCCTGTGAGTCACCCAAGATAGATGGTGCTTGGGACACTACCCGTCTGTAAGAATGAACAGCAAGATAGAACAACTTCACATAAAGAAGTTATATACTTACCATAATGTTCCATGTGAGTTCATCTCACCTACATTCTTACTTCCCACCCTCCTTCCCCCGCTTGGGCTTTTTGAAGACCGAGCTGTTGTATTCTTCCTGGTTGCTCAACCCTTCTATAGCTTTCTCTTATGGAGTGATAGAATGACATATGGTATTATTATATGTGGCAAACAAGATCTGAGGTAACTCTAGGTGCATCATGGGATAGGGACTTAGCTTTGAGCTATCTGAAGACCTCGAGCTTTGTAGTAGGCCTACCTGGAGCCGAGGAATGGCTCCGAACCCATCTGTAAGAATAAAGGCAAGATGAACAACTCGCATGGAACATTATGGCAAGTACATAACTTCTTTTTGTAGCAGGAGGAAAAGAAAAAAAAAACAGCCTACTCAATGCCTGTGCCTCCCATCTCAGACAGATCAGGTAAGCACCTTTTGCCACAAGATGGATGATCATGGGATTTCCTAATGTAAAACACCAAAAGTAGCTCTTGAGTACAGATTAACAGCTGACTAAGTCCCTAAAAAGCCCTCTAGCTGATGGAAAAAAAAATCTCACTTTAAGCATCGCTGTTTGTTTTCCAGCTTGGACTGACCAGGGTGCTTTATTGCTTTTGTTAGAATACCATCCCAGTCTTTTTAATGTAAACACAAGGGTTAGCCAAAAGTTAAAAGGTACCAACTAGCCACAAGTAATTGTTACTTTAGGCTTCCTTGTGTGTTTCCCAACTCAGACACACCAGGCAACCTTTCTACTCCCACTAGAGTTGCAGTCCCAGCCAAAAGCAAAAAGATATTGGAAGCAAACTAAATATCTACCTACAACAAGTAATTTTCATTTTAAGCCTCCCTGTGTGTGTTTTCTAACTCTGACCAGGCGGCATTACTACTGCCATGAGAATAGCAGTCCCAGTCATCTTAATGTAAAAACATATTTTAGTTAGCCACAAGTGAAAATGTATCAGAAACGAGTCTATAATTAGCTACAAGTAATCACAAGGAAATGCAGAGACAGGCCAGTCAGCAATATGGAACACAGACACTTGCAATGGCCTTCCCAGTAACCAGAAAGACAAACATAAGACTATGGGAACTTCTGGAGCCAGCTATACAGTATGGGCAGGCAGCTTAAAAGCTTTCAGATATAAAACCAAAGCAGGAACAAGGAGGGACCTATATTCAGAAAAAACACCTACGCCCAGCAAAGAAAACAAAAAAATCACTGCATACTATAAACATACCTTATAGTAATATCTTTAACTTCAGATGACAAAAAAGAATCACACACACAAAACAGATTAAATGATAAGAGAAGTGCAATTGTAAATGTATTTCTCTGAATGCAAAAATGTAGGCTGAATGCTTTTGTTGTCAAGTTTGCAGCAGTCTTAAGACTGGTAGATGACTGGCAGATAAATGGGAGTGAGGACAGAGGATGCAGGTTTTACATTTTATAATTATAAATTAGAGTTGGTCTATAATTGACAATGTTTTCTAAACAGTGCATACATGTTTGAGAATAATAACAGCTGGCCCATTGTACTAGGAGGTTGCTCAATTACAAATGCATATAGATACATGTAAACAATGGTATGGGGATAATAACTGAAAGTTTCTTTTAAGTTGGTTGAAAAGGGTTACAAAAGGAAATGATATGGATGCTAGGTAGGGCTACATAAAAGTAGAATTAAGGTCTAGAATACAAAGGACAATATTAGAGCAAGATTCTATAATTAAATACAATAAGAGGTCAGCATGGAATAAGATAAGAGCTTTTTAACTACAATCCAAAGTGTTAAAAGTACAAGCGCAGTAAGAGATACAGGGGCTTAAGGAGGTACAATAAGGAGGTGCAAAGGAAAGATGAAAATTTGGGTGCTGGGGCACATTTTGTAAGAGCTTCAGCAAATTGCAACCACTAGAGCTATAAGGGCTTTAGCTACCAGTTTACAGCAGTATAAAATAAAAATAATTATGAGGGAAGGGTTACAGGAATTAATTGGAGAAGGGGAAATATTACTAGTTTTTATAAGTTAGGTTGAAATTTGCTAGAGTTGTATCCAGAGATAGCTCATCACATTATTAGAGAGATGATGGAAGATGAAATTAACACAATAATGTTGAAATGGAAAGCAAACAAAACACTTACTAGCGATGGGCTTCCTACAGAATTATGGATTTTGGAGAAGGATTAGGAACTACCACTACAAAAGGAGCTATTAAGTGAGGTTTTAAGAGGATTACATCTGCCAAGATCTTGGGACAAGATACAACAGTGTTACAGCCCTTATGTTGTTAGCTCTTTATTTGTGACCATTAGCAGCAAAAATAAGACTGTTGAATATCCAAAGTTATGGTGGGTGGAGGATAAGGAGTTCAAGATTGCATTGTATGCAAATGACCTTATATTATCCAGTTCTAAGCCAATAGAGGGCCTAGGCAGGACATTTGAGATTTTTAAACAGTTCAGGAGAATATAAGGTTATAAAATAAAACCAAAACTAAATCACTTGGGATACATTTACAAGGGATGGAGGAGAGGATGACTACTCAAAGGCAATGGTGGGCAGATGATGCAATAAAATATGCAGGGGTTTAGATCAGAATTTCATATGAAGCTTTGATAGAGATAACTTAAAGGAAATGATAGGCCAAATTAATAATAATCTTAAATGGGTCTCTTTGAATCTTGACTTGCATCTTATTGGCCTGTACTTTCATGGTTATTGTATGTGGCTCAGGTGTTTTAGGGAGTACAAGATTGGAAAGATTTACTAAAAATTAAGAACTAGACAAGGGATTTCATACAGGGTCCTTTGAAACCCAGAGTGAGCTGGACCAAATTAACCTTGCTGAAAGAAACTGGAGGAATTGCCTCTCACACCCAGATAATTGTTATAGCCACTCAATTGTCTATGATGACTAGACTAATGGATGACACTCAAGGACATAAGTTGGTGAAGTTAGTGAAGAGTAATAAAAGGATAGATAAGATATATGAGAGGATATGTGGGGGAAAAAAAATCTCAGTTACTGATACCCCCGCCCTTAGTTACTGTTACTAAAACAGTAAAAATAAATTTTCGGGGAAGCAATTTAAAGCAATTGAAGTGGGCCATATTATTTATGGGGAGGATGAGAAGAGGAGTCATGAACCATGGTGGAGGAACCTTTGTATGTGAATTATACTCTGGGATGGTATAATTGCAGAAAATAAGATAAGGACCTGGGATAAGGTGAAAGAAATTTCAAGCCTTCATGAAGGAAAAAGGTTACCTTATATGGCTCTAGTAGAAGAGGGGATAAAGACACCATGGTTGAAGGGAGCAGAGAGAAGATTAGGACTAGTAATATTGGTAGCAGAGTGGTGGGTTAAAAAGGCAACTCTATTTCCAACAAACATGATGCCATCATTGAAAGAGAGCAAAGAAGTATTGAAGATGTGGCTGATTTCGGATAGGCAGATTAGGAAAAATGCAGCCATAATTGTGGTTGCAAATATTGCAAGGGGTTTGAAAAACAATAAGGCTGAGGAAGTTTAGAATCTTTATCTGGAGGTCAGTCATTAGCCCTGCCACAGAGTGCAGTCTATGATCCATGTTGTCCTATTTACAAGGTACTGTGCACCACAGTTTATGCCCAGAGTGGTTGGTCTATACAACTCTTCCTCCCAAAGGCAGTGAATGGTACTGCCCATAATTCTATTCTCTGAGTTTGAGGTGGAAACACACTGCATGTTTTTGGTAGGAACCCCACAGAGAAGGGTAGAACATGCAAACTCCATATAGGCATTCGCCAGAGGTCTAGATCAACCTTGTACTTGTGGATGGAAGGGGAATACCTGAAGTATTATGCCAATTGTGTGATGATGGAAGGGGTAGTACAGCAAAGCCACTTGGATTGGGATGTCAAGTCTACTACTCTGGAGGATTACATACTAGCTATGTCGTAATTGTGAAGATGGAGAGGCTTAAGAAAATATTGAGGGGTGTTTTCAGAATTAGAAACACATAAACCCCAGTGTAAGGCAAGGGCAGTATTCATAATCTCAGCGTATATTTCACAGCAGGGTTGATAGTTGGGAAAAGAGTGCATTCAGGCAGCAGTTTCTGGACCTTCTAAATAAAGCAGGGCAACATGAGTTTGTATTGATAATTGGGACCTTGAATGCATATATCAGCACAGACAGAATAGGATATGAGGACTGCCTTGTTCCACATGGGTTGGGCAACAGGAGTAAATAAGGAGAGGTCATTTTAGACTTCTGCCTAGCAAATTGCTTGATGGTGGGGCCAGTACATGGTTTATCAAGAGAGTCACAAGATCACATATAATAGTGGCCAGTGTGCAACTCTAGTAGACTTCCTTCTAGTAAGGAAATGGTACTGGGGGTAGAATCTGCAATTGCAAAGTCATCCCTAGTGAAGCAGTCTTTCCACAGCATAAACCGTTGGTGGCCACAATCACTTGTAAAAAAAAAAAGTGTGGTCAAAGAAAGCTCTGAGGTCAACAGAGACTTGGCTGAAGACCTGTAAGTTGACTGGAGAGAAAGCACAAGAGTTCAGTGAGATACTAAGGGCTCTATCCTCTGAAGAGGAGGAGGAAAGGGGGTAAAGTTGAATGGCAGTGCCTCAACAGTATGTGTGAAGACTATAAAACATGTATGTGACTGAGCCAGGTATGGAAATAATGTACATAAGGAAAGATGCTGGTAGAATGCAAAAGTCCAGGAAGTCACTTAAGTGTGCAGGGAAATATGACAGCTAAAAATGAGAGATCAGCCTAAGTCGGAGCATTGGTTTGCTAACAGAGGCTTAGATTGTAGTTGCAGTAGCAAAGAGCAGGGCAACTGAGGCATTCTAACACCTTCTGGAAAGGAGATGACACAAAAAAACTGGTTTACTATTAGAATTTCGAAACGAACTCCGTCTACTGTACTATTGTCGAACATGGAAGTTAAGTTCGAAAACGGTAATATCGATCACAAAAAAACAACCTAGGAATGGGTTTTAACTTGGGTCGAGATAGGTGTTCAGTGTTATTCCGAACTACAAACATCTCCCTTATCTCGACTCATGTTAAAACCTGTTCCTAGGTTGTTTTTTTGTCATCGATATTACCATTTTCGAACTTCCATGTTCGACAATAGTAGTCGACGGAGTTCATTTCAAAATTCTAATAGTAAACCAAAAAACCCGTACCACATTGCAAGGCAAAGATGGTAAGAAAAAGATGAAAGCACTCCAACGCCATTCATAAGGGGTGCCAGCAAAAACCTGCTTCTCACTCCACAGGACATCAAAAGCAGATGGAAGGAGTACTTCCAACTGCTTCTGAATGAAAACCCCAAAGATGCTGTTCAGACACAGCATATGATGAAAGAAAAGGAGGTTCCCACAGTAGAAGAAAAAAAAAAAAACAGCACTAAGGAAAATCAGGAAAAGTAGCAGGTTTGGATGAGGAAACAGAAAAATATAATCAACATGTTGGGTGAGTTAGGGGAGAAATGTCTCCTAGGGGTATTCCTAGCAGTATGGAAAGAGAGGCTTATTCCATATGACCGGAGAATAAGCATACTGGTACCAGGGGGCATTCACAGCTGTGGACAGTACTGAGATAAACTCCTGTTACAATGCATGAAAGTTCTGGAGAGAATGATTGATAGATGAAGATGCAGAGCAGTAGAAAGCTAGATTGGCGATGGAGTTTGAATTCAGATCAGGGTGCAGCTAACTGATCTGATGTTTGCAGTGAGAAGTGCGACAGATAATTGAGAAGAAGCTAGAGATGAGTAAAGAATCCAACTGTGGATTCCTAGACTTGAAGAAAGAGTTTGACAATGTCCCAAAAACTGATTTGGGCAGTTCTGTGATGCTATATAAAGCCAGATAACACGAGTCAGTGTTGATAATGAGGACCCTGAATGCATACATCAAGGCAGATATCAGCGACTCTGAATCACTGGTAGACTTAGTGCACACTGTTTTTATGTCATTGGGTCCTTGTATATAATCAGTGTTCTGACTCGTAGAGGGGGTTCCCAGTGGGAGTGGGTGTGTACCAGGGTTTAGCTCTGAGCCCACTGCTGTTCACACTGGTGATGGACTACATTAACAAATGGGTCAGGGACAGATCAAGTTGCTGTATGTAGAAAATGTTTCATTACAGGCAGACTCTGAACAAGAACTGTTGACAAAGAATAGGAAGACTGGAATGCAAAATAGAAGGGGCAGTTAGAAGGGTTGCACCCAACTGGCACATATTGTCAAGGGGTGGCCTATGGCAGAAAAATGCCAAAGAAGTTGAAAAGTAAGGTATACAAAACAGTGGTGAGACCATTACTGCTGTATGGTACATAATCCTGGGCAGTGAAGGCTAAGCTGTTAAGGAAGCTAGAAATGATGGAGATGAAATGCCTGAGATAGATGGTGGGATGTGCACTGTGGGATAGAGGAGGAAATAAGGATATCTGAGCAGAAGCCGAAGTAGCTCCAGTTACAGAAAAAGACAAACAAAGCAGACTATGGTGGTGCCGTCACATGTAGGAAGACAGTAGATAATATGACAAAATTGATTTGGGACAGACTGTAAGAAGATAAGAGGAAACTGTGTCCAGCAAAGTGATGGTTATTTAAGAGAAGACCTGTGACAGCTATGCATGATTGTCTAAGGTAGAAGAGTGGCAGTGAATCAAGACATATGGTGACAGTTGATGCAGCATCCCAAACCATGTAGAAAAATGAGAAAAAGGGGGTTGATGATTCTTGCATTAGTATTTCTACACACCACATAGAATTTTGAGGGTATATCTGGGTACATCAAACTGTTGTCTGTCCAACTGGAGAGAGGGAGGACTGGAAACATATTTTTTGGACTTGCTGAGGATTAAATGATTATAAAAAGGAAGTAGGGAATTAATCTCTACTGTAGAAGGGACAGGAAGACATCTGACAGAGAATAGATGGCTCCAAGGTACATTCACTGAGAGGAGTAAAAGGTGTGGGGGGAGGGGAGAAAGGTTGCACAAGGTGGTACTACTGCTAGGAAAGAAAGCTATTACCAGATTATGGAAACAAAATTAAAAGTCTGATATTAGTGAATTATTTAATTTAATGCAACAATATGATTAAACAGCTGCTCAGAAACAAAGATATTAAACACAGTAGGAAATGACAAATGTGGCAAAAATGCACTCAACTGGAGTAATAGGAGGAAAAGTTACGCTGGAAGAGAATGCTCACCTAGTTCTTGAGGGTGCTTTGTACATGGTGTAAATGTTTTAAGCCAGTGTTAGAGAAGTTTGAGTAGGATGCAGGTAGATATTAAGAGGGCTCAGTAATTTGGGAGATATAACAAATGTGATGAGTAAAACAGTATTAGTATAGTTCACTGTATGTGCCATTGCATATAATCCAGACGTATATCTTGTCTGAGATGTGAATGTCTTGTAATTGAATAGCTCATGAATAAGGAGAAAAAATGTGAACACTGATATTATTGAGCAAGACACATTGAGTAAGATTTTTCCTTTTGATAGAAGATAATGTATAATTAATTTAGGGTTTGCCCCCAGTGATAAGAAGTGCTGATATTTATGTGCATTGCCAAATTTTGTTCAGACTTGCTGGTGGTTAATAAATATTAATAAAAACAAAATTATTCAAGTGGGTATATAAATATTAATAAAAACAAAATTATGCAAGTGGGTAATGTAGAGAGGTTTAAAAGTATGAATTGGTGTGAGGATATTTTTGTCTTTGTCTTCATGGAGTGTGACCAATAACCTCTGCTGAGGTCCATGGCCAATTTTAAACATTGAGACAGTCCATGCTGAGGACACAGCCCCTGCAAAATCATGTAAATGCCTCATTAGAAAAGGCGCTACCTTTTGGGTCCCCAGCTGAGCAGGTGTTGAAGGAAAATGGGAAGATGTAGTGGAATAGTCTTTCCACCCCCCCCCCCCCCCAATAGCTTGCAGCAGAAATTACATCACTAAAAGTCATCCCTTTTACTGAAGTCAAAAGAATAGTAAACAGCAAAATAAGAAGAAATGGCATTCGAGATTGCTTGTGTCAGTGGCATAAAGGAGATCTGACTGTGGCTCAGATATCCAAAGTTTGAGATGTGCCTTTGAGTGTTTGGTGAAGCAGGCAGGGATGATGAGCCTGCCCATCCTGGAGGGGAGAGTCGTTCCTACTTTGCTCATGCCACTGCTGTGAAGACAAGAGTCTCTGCTGTAGAGTGGAGGCCTCTCATGATGTGGCAACTGGTGTCTGGAAGGTGTGGAAGTGGCTGCCCATGTTTGTGACGTAGCCTTCATATGTGAACTAGGGATATAACTGGCCAGTATGGTGGTTTAAATGCTCACTCTGCCACCATGGTGATGGTTAGGCTTTTAAAATGAAAAGGCCCTCATTGTTAGGTTTCCAGCAAGAACATAACTGTTATGGCTACCTGAATGATGACCTCCCTCAGACAGTATTTGCCTGATTGAGGGGACATTTAATGGTTGCCAGGCAGTGGGGCAAACATGATCTCCCCAAACAATGGCAAGCTGACCAGAAGGGGAAGCTTTCAGTCCTATGGGGCTGGGACTCCATAAGTCATCAGCTAGGACTCAGAGGTTTTCCCTCCTTCACCTGTCATTTAACAATAACCCAGTAACTGCACTCAACAGGGGGGGGGGGCACTATTATCTCAGGTCATTTGTGAAATAAATGTTGGAAAATGCTGGTGATTTTTGATTTTGAGAAAAGGTTCCAGGCTACAGTTTGTTTAAAAAAAACAATTCATAGCCATTGTTCTAGAACAGAGAGATTTGATCAAACCTGTGCTGCTGGACCTTCTAATTCAGGTGATATATATATATATATATATATATATATATATATATATATTTAGAATGTGTGCTTGTGCATGCACTAGAGAAGGAAGCAGTATAGGGCTTTACTCGACTGTTTCTTTCTCAGAAAATGAAGCCCCCCTGGAGGACTGTTTTAGATTTATAAAGCTAAACAAGTTTCTTGTGGCGGTAAAGTTGAGAATGGTAACTTTAAGTTTCTCATGTTCCCTAAGCCTTCATGGTAACCTTAGATCCATTTTAAGTGTAGACAGTTCAGATTCAAAGCAGAGGGTTGACATTACCAATTTGCAACCTTGCCCTGAGGTTTGTTTACTACTCCCAGGGTGCTAACAATGTGCTTGGACCCACTATTTGACTGCTTCAGGAAGGAGGGCAGTCATGTTAATCATTTACTCAAATACTGCCTTATTCAGGGTTCTGCCTATAGAGGAGATGCTGTAAGGCCTGCTCAGCACCCTGACCTGTCCCAGCAGGACTCTGAAACTTTTAAAATCAAAACTAGTGCTATCCCAGCAAGTCCAGTTTCTGAACATGGTAAACCAGAGATTCTTCCTTCCCTCTTAGTACTTTTCCTGATATTTTATTTCGGTACTATAGAAAAGCAACATTGGGTTACAGCCAGGAGAAGGTATAGTTGCATAAGAACTTGTAAATGTTCACTGTTAGAGGAATGGAGGGTGTAAATATTTCTCTGTTTCCCTTGATACCCAGTCATGTACAAGGTCATTCCTGCCATAAAGGGTGCCTCTTCCAGGTTTCTGTAGTATTTAGAGAGGGATGTTTGGGAGTTCTGGTTGGGCTCCCATGCTTGGGGCATATGCCACCTTATACTTTGCCCCTTATACTCTGGCTTCATATCAGCCCCTTGCAGCTGGCACGAGCAAAAAAGAAACAAGGCTAATGTGGGTAGATATCTCTTCTGATGTAGGTGGGAGAAGATCCACCTAGCCAGCAAGTAGAAGGGAAAATGCTATGGACGTCTGGCTGTCTGCAGTAGAAATCAGAAGTTAGCACTACTGCAACAATAAGCACAGTATAACATCTACAGTTATGTTAAATTACTGCTTAACTGTACTTTCTTGCTACTTAGTTCTCTGCAAGAGTGTGTGTTGCAGTCTGGTAGCTGTCCAGAAGTAAAACTGAAGAGCTTTGAGAAATAAGTACCTTACTGGGCAATCGTCTCATTACTTAGCTTTGTTGTAGCTGATTGTAAATTGTTTCAAGGATGCCCTCTTACAAACAGATTTCTGACATGGCAGTGTAGGGTATGCCTGCTTCTGTGAAGGCCATTAGGTGTGCTTATGTGTCATATACTTCAATAAGACTTCCATGATCAGTCTGTCTTCTGCCTAGGTCCATCCAGAGCATGATATAGCTACTTGTATTTATCAAGGCTTTCATCTGAAGACTTTAAAGAGAAGTGAGGAAGCATCAAGGTGTACTAGCCCAAATAAAGACTTGTGGCCCTGTTAAAAAAAAAAAAAAAAATCATCCTCTGTCTACAGGCACCCAACAGTGGGGTCATGCAGACATCTATCCCATAAAAGGAAGGGAGAAAAATGCATCCACAGGGAGGAAAAAAGTAAGAGACCCATGTACAATTTCATTTGAGACCCACTTGGGTGGTTGCCATGCTTGCAGCCTCTGGCATGTTCCACTGGCGTGAAGACCAAATCCCATGCTGTTCAAGTAGGATTTGGATTTGCCAACCCCCAGTTGTACCTTATGGGTCTTGAGCATCTTAAGCAAGCAAGTATCCCTCTAGTCCAGGCAGCCATTAGGATGTTTTTCATACAACATCCTTGGATTCAGATTCCTACCCATTCAACCTCCAAAAGACCTGACAGATCTTGAGATCTTGTAGGCTTTATAATCCTCAAGTTTCTGTAGAAGAAAACCATAGCAAACCGAGATACAGTGCTCATGGAAAGTAATGGGAATATACTGAGTCGGGGCAGGATGATTTTCCCAGAGACAGAGAAAGCAGATTTCTTTGATCTATGTGAGGAAAACATGCATTTCTACAGCTTTTTAAGCTGGGCAAATATGCCATAAAATGTATGCATGATGCTGTGGATGCACCATCCAACAGTGATACCCCAAGGTCAGTTCCTAGGGCTTATTTCTGGTTGAGGATCCAATCCCTGTCTGAGAATGTGAAGGCTCAACTCCTTAATATTCCACTGGATAAGAGGTTCATAGGTTGATACTAGGCTATCTGCCCTAGGGCATTTATAAGCCTAGCCAGAGTGTGTTTGGCTTTCGCCACCCTTTTAGATTGGTTGACTGTGCCTCTGTATAGTAGGTCACAGAAGGTAGCCCTATTAAGGTTAGTTTACTGTACCTCTGTCTAGCAGGGACACAGAAGAGATCCCAGGGGTAAACTTACGATCTCCCATCCACTCGTCAAGATTTCTCTTGAATAGGGTCAGTGAGGGGCTCTGCCTAACATGGATTGGGATTTTGTTCTAGAGTGAGGGGAGCCTCTGGGATATGTATCTGTCCCTCCAGCATGTCCTATTTATTTCTGTGCTGAGGTTTAAGTCCCTGGAGCGTGTAGCTCTAAGGGATTTGGATTTCCTGAGGTGGAGCATGTCCGTTAATTCTGGGTTGGACATGGCTTTATACGTCAGACACAGATCGCCTCTGAGTAGGGGGTATGCAACTGAGTAGAGCTGGAGTTTCTTTAGCTGAACTGCATAGGGCATCTGTTTGAGTCCCTTGATCCTCTTGGTGAGGTACTTTTGGGGTCTTTCCAGTTGCTGCAGGTGTCGGGTAAGGTACATCCCAAATGGGGCATTGTATTCAATTATGGGCCTGATAAGTGATGAGTAGAGGGGCACAATGACCTCTCTTGATCTAGATGTGACCCCTTTCGTGATAAGGTGGGCTATATAGAAGGTCTTTCTAACCACTTTGGCAATGTGATTGTCAAAGGAGAGATTACTATCTACTTGGGTCCCCAAGTCCCTAATTACTTCTTCCATACTTAATGGATAACAACCTATGTGGTAATTTGTGGGCACTTTGTTTTTCCCAAAGGGGATGACTATGCACGTTTTGGCATTTAGCTTTAGGCCATGGCTCTGGCACCAGTTGGCCATCTCTGTGAGACCCTTTTGGAGGATGGCTTGTGTCAGCTGGAGAGTCTATTATGGCACCCAGTTTGCAGTCATCCGCGAACTTTGTCAGCCATAGTCCACCCGTGTTAGCCTATACCTTGGGGAAATATATACCGAACAAGAGAGGTCCCAGGACTGAGCCTTGTGGGATGCCACTTGTAACTGGTTTAGAGTCTGACATGACACCTGCAATTCTGACCATGTGGGTTCTATCCCTGAGCCAGTTTGCAACCCATCTTGTGACATAGGGGTTGATATTTAAGCTGGTGAGCTTATTTATGATGCCCGAGTGGGGTATTGTGTCAAAGGCTTTTGCAAGGTCCAGGTAGGCTGTGTGGACTACCTTCCCTCCATCTATGGCTTTGGTAACTGTTTCAAAGAAGTCAACCAGGTTCAAGAGGCAAGATCTGCCCTTAACAAAGCTGAATTGGGTAGGATACAGTGTCTGGAGGTTCCCAATGTCTTTGTTTATGATTTCCATGATGAAGCACTTCATAGCCTTGCAGACCAGGCTAGTCAAACTTATAGGGTGATATTTTCTGGGGTCCTTTGCGGGACCAATGTTGCTGTACGCCATTCCTTGGGTACATATCCTGTAGTAAGGCTGAGATTGAACAGTGACTTTATGTGAGGGTTTAGTTCTTCTTGGAGCTCATGTAAGACGCAGCCTGGGACACTGTCTGGTCCCATTGGGTTGATGTTTGGATCCCCATTTTACAATGTATTAAATGTAGGACAAATGGAAACCTATACAGTCAAGATCATTTCACACACCTGCTCCCAGATGCAGCAGAAATGAAACTCTGTAGTGACTGCTACAAAACGCAGACTAAAAGCAAATGGCTAAGTGGTAGGAAAGCCACATAGAAAGAATTGGCAGCAAGAGGATAGAATAGGGATCGGTTTAGTGGACATCAATACTCTGCCACCAGCTGGGGTCACTTGTGAAAATAGCAGTCTTCTCTGTCTTCCTCCAAAATCCCTGCAAAGGCAGTCCCAAAAAAAGAGCAAATCAGCCCCTAAGAAACCTCCCTTCTTCTTTGTGACAGGGTAGGAGGCCAGCTGACCTCCTATCAGAACTGGTCAGTTTTAATTTTTGAAGACTAGATCTTACAAATTGCCTCCAGTGGTTACAGATGACATTTCACATCCAGACTAAAAAAAAAAAAATAAAACAATTTGTTCCAGTAGACCATGAATGCCTAACTCCATCACTTTATTTCTCCAAATCTTTTGGGTTTCTAATACCATGACTGGAATAGACCCCATTCCAAATTCAAAGTATGATTAAAGTTCATGAAATTAGTACTGTTTCAATCTTTGATATCAGCCAGAAGTGCACAGTAATGACTTCTCCTGCAATTCGTATGGAGTTACATGTATTGGTAACGTATCTTAATATGATTGTAGATTCTTTTTTGTTCCTACTACTATTGGAACTGTCTGGGTATCTTTCTTCCACATTGCTCTCATTTCTGCCTGCAAATCCTGATACTTTATGACTTTGTCTCAGTACACAACACACTGTAGTCACTGGGTGTAGCGATTTCAATGATCAATGCTACTTTTGTCTTCTTTTCATGGACCACTGTATCCGGTTTTCTTGCATCAGTCTTTGGAATGGGTGATCCCATATGATGTAGACTTAATTTTGTATAATGGTTTGTGGCTCATGTTTCCAGTGTTTTTCAGCTATTTCAGTATTATAATGTGTAAACGTATCTACAAGCAATGCACATACAAGGACAAAATACAGGCAGTTAGAACAAGAATACTAATAAATGATCAACAAAGCAAGGCATCTCCAGTTGGGACAGTACAGTTTATTTCATCTTGTATCTGATTTGGTTTACAGACTGACTGACAAAGATTACAGATGAGGACATGGTTTTTATACAATCTTGAAAGATACAGCCCTGCCTCTTTAGACATACACTGTGTCCAAATCAGGTCATACATCCATTTAAAATTGCTTGTGAGCAGACTATTTCAAAAGTTACTACTATAACAGGTTTCTTTTTAGTGACAAGTACAGAGTCAGCATTCCTTTCTTCAGCTTGCTTTATCATCATATGTTCTTACTGCTTAATTGTCTATCATAACATTTCTAATGAGAAAGACTATTTATTATTGTTACAGCTGCAGTTCATATTTACATTATTACTGTTGAATAATTCAGAACTAATGAAAGTTTGCAACTTACAAAGTAGTACAATACAAAAGCTTAAAAACTTCATATAGTCTGCAGCTTTGCAGCATGTATATGCAAGGCACAACATCTGCTCATGTCATTCATTCTGTAGATAATGTATGAAATAGAACAATATACTTTTCCTGATTCTTTGCTGTTTATGGCATATATGTACATTTTACAAATCATGTATTTTACATTATTTGCATTCTTTACACATATAGTTTAGGAATGTTTTGATAGAAATAGAAAAGTACTGATTAATACATGTTTTATACAACTTCTAATAGAAGAGCCATTCCTGATGTTACAATACATCAGTGTGTGTCTGTGTGTGACCCTTGTTTCAGGCTGCTGTGACCTTTCCAATCTATCTTTATCCTAATAACAGGCTGAGCTGACAATTCTAAAAAACCCACTGCAAAGTCTTATACCTAGTTTGCATCTGTTGTCTGACATTTGATTATTAGAGGAATTATTTCAATACAAATATTTATATTAATAATTATGCCTTGATAGAGAGGAATTATTCCTAAGCACTATCTTATCTTGGCTGATGCCCTTTTAATCAGGCATTCCATGCAGCTTTTGTATTCATGTTTTCAGTCACTGGCATTCACATAAAAGATTGTATACACATGCTGCTCAGGGAAGCTTAAAGTAATGCTGGTATCTCAAGATTTCTATAACAGTTCCCCCTGAACAGACATGAGAACTCATGTTTGTTGATTTTATTCAGCTTACAGACATGAGAACTCGTTTGTTGATTTTATTCAGCTTCATCAGTTCAGAGGACTTCGTAATTCGTATGATGTCTTGGACCTGATGCACTTGGTCCACTGTCAAAACCTGTACTGCTTGTTGTCTTACATATTCGATTCCACACTTGATGACAATTAATAGGTTTGCACATCCTAATATACCAAGTATGACCAGTGTAAGCTGCATTAGGTTTCCTTCTCAGCCACTGATAGAACCACTCAGCCACTGATAGAACCACTCAGCCAAGAGAACCATGTTTCTTTTTCTATTTTTGCTTTTTAAGCAATTTACTCAATTAGCTTGAGGTGACTCCTGATTTCAGGTTCATTATCAGGAATATAATTACAATATTCCTCTCCTACCAATGCACAAATTTAATGCCATGTGGTTTTGTAAGACCACATTTCTCATGGCAGTCATTTCTCTAATTTCTTTAATTCCTCTAATAGACCTGCCAATTTTTAATGTCACAAATAGCTTTCCCTTTTCCATAGAATGGAAAGATTGATGCTCATGCAAGGACATCATTTCATACATCCATTTTAGTATGCCTAATGGATGGAATTACATGTCCCAAACAACACAATCACAATCCATTTTAATTCTCAGGAAGCCATTTGAAGGCTTTTTTATCACATATGTACTATATGCCTGCTTAAACTGGAATTATTTATGTAATGGTGTTTAGTTTTAGCTTTTCTGAATGTCCAGCAAGTTTCATTATTAAAAACATTCAAAACATTTTTCACTGGTATTTCAGGTAGCATAAATAATACTACAAGAACTTTTCTCAATAAATGGGTGATTACTTGTTCCTTCTCCATGTAAACAAACATTAGCAGTCACGTTTGTATGAACAAGCCTCAAGAAAGGATATTTCCTTGGGATAGAATCATTCTTTAGAACACAGTCTTGGTTTGTGAGATTCAACATTTCCAGCAGGGTAGATGGACTAGTTCATATGGAATTCCTACTGTTTGCATCTTGTGGTATCTCAGCACAGATCCAACATTGTTTAGCATTCAAAGTTTCTGAGTACATTTACAGTGATTTGGTAAAGGAAGTCCACCTTTCCTTGCATGGATGAGTAAAAACTTGTCAGGATCACAATTAATGTCAGGATTTTCATGGTTCAATATTTGCCGGAAGAAAAAAGAATCGTGTTCTTATTAGTTGTATCTGATATTATGTCCCTTTATATCAGTTATTACATTTATAAGTTATTCAATTTTCTCCCCTCCGTTTTAATCTTTTAACATGATCTTTATGAATCCAACCATTTTTGGTGGCTGAATTGTACAGCCACTAACCCCACTTTGGTAACAATGTAGGGCCCTAGTAATTTTGAATCCCATTTACTTGCGTTTCCAAACTGATGGACCATTACAAGACCTCCTTGTTCCAATTGTACCTCCCTTGATTCCCATATCTCATTTTGTTTACACAGTTCTAGATTATGGGCTTGTCTAGCCTCCCAGACTCTCCCTTTTGCCCAACTGATTTGGTCTTGGAGCTGGTCCCACAATTTTGTTACTTCTAATGGTATCCCATAAGGGATGTCTCCTGCTTGTAAATTCATAGGTCAACCCATCATTAGTTCATGTGGAGTTAACCCACATCCCTGAGGAGAATTGCACATCTTAATTGAAATATTGGGTAAATGTTTTACCCAATGATTCCCATACTCAGAAATCATTTTCTTTAATCCTTCCTTCAGAGTTCTATTAGCTCTTTTGACTTTTCCAGAACTCTAAGGATTGTAAGGAGTATGAAACCTTTACTTGATTCCCCAAGTTTTACACATTTGTTTTGTCACTTTTCCAGTAAAGTGAGTCCTTTGATCACTATGTATTTCTCGGGGCACTCCCCATGTTGGAATGATCCTTTCACTTATTATTCTAACTTTTTTTTTGTTGGATTAGCTTCCACCCATCCAGTATATTTATTATTTATTTATTTACTTACATTTGTTGACCGGGAGAGTCCGACTGGACACAGGTCTGTTTTCAGCAGAGGCCCGGGGAGAAAAGCTCCACATTAAGTATTATTTGCATTATACAGTTAAAAAAACATAGCATTTAAATATAGACATTAGTCCAGTTAAGGATGCAAGACAAGAAGAAAACAGATGTAAAACAGCTGTAGAGCATAGTACAATTTTAAAATATGGTGACATATACTAAACATGGTTAAAATGTAGTTGGGATTCATCAGTGAACAATTGATACAAACTGTTTTTGAGGTACATAACAGCCATTAGCAGTTGTTGCTACAAGAAGTTAGTATTATGTGGTAGGTAGCTGGGAACATGAGTAGCCAAGCTTGCTAAGAGTAGGTTGTTGATTGGGGACTGAAAGAGGCAGTGGGTGGGGGGAGTGAATGGTATTAGAGGGGGGGGTTGCAAGGGCATATCTGGCAAGTTTTGAAGTGTGATTTTAGTAAGAATTTAAAGTGGGTGCAAGAAGTTACAGAGGTAATTGAGGATGGGAGGGAGTTCCAGAGTTTGGCTATAGTGCAGGAGAATAATGCTTCTCCAGCAGAGTTAATGGCTCTTGTGACCTGTAGGAGGTTTTTGTGGCTGGATCTTAGTGGTCTCGTGGTTATGTAGGGTTGGAGTAGATTCTGGAGGGATGGGACGTTTAGTGGTTGGTTTATTAGTTTGTGGGCGAGTGTGAGTTGGTACCATTGAAGGAGGTGGGGAGCTCTAGCCAGCCCAGTTCTGCTAGTGAGAGACAGTGGTGAGTACGGTAGGAAGCTCTGTGGCGAATTTGGCGATTTTGTTGTAGCAGGTTGAGAGCTTATTTAGATTGCATTGTCTAAGGTTAGTAAATATTGGAGAGGCATAAAGTAGGGTAGAGATAAGATGAGAATTTGCTACCAAAATTTTAGCTGCTTTGGTAAGTAGTTGCTGATTTCTATATAATGCTCCTAGTTTTTTGTGCACTTTTATAATGATCATGTAAATGCACTTTTATAATGGTCATGTAAATGTGAATGTCAAAGTTCAGTTTGTCTATTTCTACTCCTAGTAATTTGGTGTGTTCTGTAGGATGGATGGTGGTGTTGTCTTTTGCTGTGATGTTAAAGTGAGAGCTGTCTAGGTAAGTTTGGTGGGTTGGAAGATTAGTAATTTTGTTTTGTTTGGGTTGAGTATTAGTTGGGCATCGGATAACCAAGTTTCAATAGAAGAAAATGCTTCCTGTGTGACTTTTTGCAGTTCTGGTAGGGAGTGGGCTGTGCAGATGATGGTTGAGTCATCTGCATATTGTATGAGTGTGCCATGCATTGTGGCTGAGGCTAGATTATTGGTGAAAATAGAGAAGAGTAGGGGTCCCAGGATGGACCCTTGGGGAACTCCTATGGAGTTGGGGGGGATAGGTTGTCCTGCCAAACAACTGCTTGTTGGCGGTCAGATAGGCAACTCTGAAACCAGTTGATGACTGGTTGAGAGAAGGATAGGTTATTGAGAAGAGATGAGTTGTTTGTGTGGGACCATGTCGAAAGCTTTAGAGAGGTCTAGGAAGGTAGCTGAGGAGAGAGAACCTGCATTTTTATTTTGTAGGATAGTGTTAGAGAAAGAGTAAGGCGGTGGTGGTGCTATGGATAGGTCAGAAACTGTGTTGTGTGTTGGAGAGGAGGTTGTTAGCAAGGAGGTAATCTGAGACGAATGCATCTCTGTAGTATTTTGGAGAGTGGTGAGAGAATAGCTATGGGGTGGTAATTGGTTAGATCTGTGGAGGAGCCTCCTTTGTGTAGGGGAATTATGTGTGAGACCTTCCATAGTGTAGGAACATAACTTTCTGACAGAGATCTGTTAATGAAGAGTGATACGGGGTAGGCTAGAGCGTCAGCTGCAAGTTGAATGTATTCACCTGGGAGGTTGTCTGCTGCTAATCTGGTGGTTTTAAGTTTAATTAGTAGTAGTTTTATTTTGGAGGTAGGAACAGGAGAGAAAGAGAAGCTAGTTGGGAGATTGTTAGTTCTGGTTGATGGTGTGGGTTTATGGGGGGGGGGGTTGTGTTGTCTAGCTAGTGATAGTATGGTTTGTGTGAAGTGATTGTTGAAAGACGTAGCAATATTTTCGGAGGAGTAAGTTAAGTTAGGAGTGGGTGTACTTACTTACCTGGGTGGAGGTTGGAGTTTATTGAGGACCAGAATTGTTTGGGATTATGTTGGGAGGAGGTAATGGCAGACTGGTAGTATTGCATTTTGTCCTGTTTTATAAACTTTTTGGTTCTATTGCGTAATTCTAGGAATTTTTGCCTAGTATAGGGGGTTTTGGTTTTGTGCCACTTGTCCCATGCTTTATCCCCGTTTTTCATTTCAGACTTCATGTTTTTTGTAGCCATGGGGATTGTTGGCCTCTAGTTCGAGAATGTCTTATGGGGGCATGGTAATTAAGGATGCTTAGGAATGTTTTATTAAAGTAGTCAACTGCGTCATCTAATTTGAGGTATTTTAGAGGTTGCCAGTTACAGTCTTTTAGGGATGAACTGAATGAGGGAGGGTTGAAGTTAGTTTTTTTGCATATTTGATGGTAGATGATGGATTTTGCTTTATAAAGGTGTTTTCTTAGTAAGAAGGTTGGGGAGTGATCACTGAGGCTGTCAGTTAAGCAGCCTGCTATATATGACTGGGGGCTCTTATTGACTAGTATCCAATCAAGGGTAGTGTGTTTGTTGGAGTTATTTATCCTAGTATGTGACTGGTCTAGTTGTGTGAAGCCATGAAGATTTACATGATGGGTTGGGTGGTTGCTACAGCAGGATTGCCAGTCAGTGTTGAAGTCTCCTAGAATTAAAGTTTCTTGGGGTAGGTGGTGGGTAGTCCAGCTGAGGAGGTTTTCAAGTGGAGGGATGTTGTGGCCAGGTGGGAAGTAGCAACCTATTATGTTTAGGGTTTTATTTTGGTTTATTTTAAGGTTGGCATATATTATTTCTTCCTTACCTATTTGGGGAGCTGCTAACTTTAAGATCTGGATGTCTAGATTCTGCTTAAATATTATAGCTATACCACCTCCTTTTTTGTTTAGTCAGTCTATTCTTAGTGTATTGTAACCAGCAGGGAGGATTAACTCATTAGTAATGTGTGGTTTTAACCATGTTTCTGTAAGGATCACTACATCAGGGGAGTAGAAATATATGGTGGCATGGAATTCATGCACCTTGTTGCATATACTTCTAATATTTAGGCTTGTCAGAAGTAGGTCGGTTGGCTTTCTATTGGCTGTGATTTGGGAGATGTGGTTTGTAGTCTGGTTATGAGGGGATGGGTTGGAGATAGAGGGACCAGGATTAGGATGGATGTCTCCACTGAATGCTAGGTTGGATATGGATGAGATTATTAGTTTTATCAATTTATGTATATGCTTGTTTATAAGGGAAGTTTTTATTGTGTTCTGTGGGCAATAGGTATGGTGGTAGGGTTAGGTTAGGTTGAGGGGTTGTTTTTAGTTTAGGTACTGTGGTCTGTAGTCTATATAGAGGGTGTATTGGGAAGGTTGTTGGCCTGATGAGAGAGTAGTAGAGTAGAGGTGGGATATGAGTGGTGGTGTGTTTGGTGGTACAGTGGTAGTGACTGAGTGCAGGAATGGTGGAGGTTTGGTAAGATGTGATGTATGCAAGGAGTGTGCATGCAGTGACTATAGGTATGGTGTGTTTGTACATATTAGCTGATTAGGAGGGATAGTAGTGAGAAGTTTTAGGAGGAAGTATAGGTGTGGTGATTTTATAGGTTGAAGGGTGGGAGGGGTTACTGTGTGTAATAAAGGTAAGATCACTGGGGGTGGGAGGGGAGCGTAGCAGGCAACAGATGAAGGAAGACTATCAGTAGGTTTATAGGTTATAATGAAAAGGGCTGGCCCTGATTAGGCTGCAATTGTTCTTGTGGGGAGGGGGAGGATCAGAATAGACCAGAAAAGTGGTGGATAGCAGTAGTATGATGAAAGGGGCTGGCCATGATTTCACAGATATGCAAGTCTACAGAAACAATAAGAAAAGGCAGTAGTTACTCTGACTTGCTTGTTTTGCATACCTGTCTTACTGAAATAAAATAAGCCAATTTTACCAAGGAGTTATGTGGAAATTAGGAAGACAAGAATTTATAAGACAAAATGTTTAGTAGAAGTAGAGAAACAGCAGAGCATACAAATAGTACAGCATCTAAAGACAGATTACAGATAGAAGTACAGAATGGGGGCAGCTAATGTTATGAAACATTAAGAAAATCAGTAGGTACTTTGGACTTACTTGTTTTGCATACCTTTCTTTTGAAATAAACACTTGTAACCAGGAGTATGTGGGATTTAGAAAGACCACAAGTTATAGGAGAAAGGGTTTAGTGATACTAGAAAAACAGCAGGGCTTTCAAATAGTTGAAACCAAAGGGAGACTGCTGTTAGAAAGTACAGTATGGGGAGGGGAAAACTAACATCTGTGATGGAGTGTTTTATTTAAAAATAGAAATTAAACAAGGGATAGCAATTAATTTTGTCTGGAGTATAAAACATACTTTTTGTATATTTTGAAAATAACACTCATTCCAAGGTTGCCTGGTTCTGTTAAAGAGCACTGCAGGCCAATAGATTGAACTTGGCTTGGTGGGGATCCAGGGAAAGTAGAATTAAAAGGAGATGCTTAGGTATGAGCACTCCATCCAAAGAGACAAGCAGCTACACCAAGAGGATTATTTTTTTTTTGTTGGATTAGCTTCCACCCATCTGGTATATTCATCTATCAAAGTAAGTAAGAAACAAAACCCTCCTGGTGCTGTTGGAAGAGATCCTACAAAATCCATTTGTACCCTTTCCCAGGGTCCCAATGCTTGTGGGAGTCTATATTGTTTTTTCCTATTTTGTTTTCCCACATTGTGCATGGCACATGTAACACATCTATCTACATGATTTTGGATGTCTGTTGTCATTCCTTCCTTCCCATTTAAATCTAGAACTAACAATTTGTTGTAGTCTTTCCCTTTCTGGATGAAATAGGAAATTCTGAATAGTTAACATTTTTCTTTTTTCAGGCTCAATTGTTTGTACCCTATGTAACGGACCTTTTTTGAATTCTCCTGGTACCAACCAAGGTTCTGGAAATCTAACCCATTTCCATTCACTTCCTTGTATTATTTCAAATTCTTCTATTTTGTTTTTCTTAATGTCTGGCTGTTCTCTTAGGATTTTTACTAAGCTTCCTAACTGCTGATTATCTTTGTTTGTTTTTGCATTTAAGGTCATATGAGCACCTTGTTCAAATTCAGGACCCCATAATGGCTTCATTTCATCTGTTCCTGTCACTGTTAATTTACATACAGTAGGTGTTATGATGATCCCATCACATTACATTGGATTTGGGTAATTTTACCTACCTCACTTTCCACTCTATGTTCATACTCTGTACACTGATCTCTACAAAAGTAAGCTGTACAATGTAAAGGTAAAGGATTTAGAGGTAAGTCCATTTGTATTTGGCACTCATTCAAAATATTTTGTACCATTTCTCTTATTTGCTTTTCTTCCATGTCATTTGTTTCCCATGCCCAGTATTGAGGAATATTTTGTATTAGATAAGTTTCTTTGGAGTCAAGGGCTCCTTCTTTTGCTAGCTGATCTACTGTTTTATTAGCCTGTGTACCTCATTTTTGGTGTGAGCTTTGACCTTCTTTATACTCACTGTAGAAGGATTGTCATCTTTTTATCACTCCAAATTAAGGATTGTCATCTTTTTATCACTCCAAATTTCTGTCAACACTTCCTGATGACTGATTGGTTTACCATCATCTGTAATCAAACCTCTCCTTGCCCAAATGGGAAGAGATGATGTTAAGACTCAGACTACATATTCACTGTCTGTATAAATGTTTACAGGTCTGGGCAATAACAAGGCTTGTTTAACTGCTTGTAGTTTGGCACTTTGTGGTGAGCATCCCCCTGGGAGACTACCCTTCTTATGTTCTTTGGTCTCTGCATTGCATATTACCCATTCTGTTATAAAACACCCTATTTCAGAGCTCCAGAATCTGGATCCATCTGTGTAGAATTCTGACACTCCTTCAATAGTTTGGGTGCCCACCCTTAAGTGTTCTTCTTCTTCATTTTCCAAGTTCGGACACTCATGAGATTCTCCTTGGTAATTAAACAGTTCTGGTAAAAACTTAATCCGAGGGATTTCTACTCTGATTCCTCCTTCTTGACTTGCAAGACTTGCAGTGATTCTACCAAGTTGTGCATTATTCATGCCCTTTGGATTTACTTCTAACATGTATTTCACTGGAGTATGTTTGGTCTATAGCCCAATTGGAGAGCCCTGAATCATATGGCATGTTACTTCAGTACACCATTCTGCTATGATGGCTTGCTTCTCACATTCTATCATTCCTTTCTCAACTGGACTCATAGCTCGGGAATAATAGCCCTGATATTGAGAACCTCTCTTTTGCAACACTATGGCCATCATAGTTAGACCATTGTGTCCAAACTGTATGATGAACTCTTTATCTCTTTCTGGGACACCCAAAGCAGGTGCAGAAATGAGTTCTTCCTTGACCTTGGAGAAAGCTGCTAGTAACTCATTATTTCAATTGAGAAGTTCATCTCCCTGTTTTATTTCCTTTAAGCATATTAGTCGAGGGTTTTGCTTTTCCTGTATAATTTGGTATTCATTCCCTTGAGAATCCATAGATTCCTAGGGCTTGCCTTAACCCTGTGACAGTAAGTGGAATTGGTAACTGTCTGATGAGTTGCTTTTTGTCTTCACTAATGCTTCTTTGTCCTGCTGATATCTTGACACCCAAGAAAGTGACAGAATATTTTGTAAACTGACTCTTCTTAGGGTTCAGTTTTAATCTTGATTGTCTAATTGCTTGGAAAATTTCTGTTGATGCATTTAAGTGCTGCTTTTCAGTTTCTGTTCCTACAAGTATGTCATCCACATATTGAATAATAGAAGGTCTACATTCTAGTGGTTTTAGTATTTCCTGCATTACATGATGAAAAGCTGATGGAGCATTATGAAAGCCCTGAGGCATTCTTGTCCAAGAATACTGTTGGCCTTCTACAGTAAAAGCAAATTTCCATTGTGAGTCTTTATCTAGAGTAATGCTCCAGAAACCATTACTCACATCTAATGTGGAGAAAATTTTCATTTTTTCCTGAATCTGAGCAATAAGATCAGGCATGCTTCCTACTATTGTCAAAGAATGAGGTATAACCTTAAGTTCTCTGTAATCAACAGTAAGACAATAACTTCCATGTGGTTTCTGTACAGGTCAGTATGGACTGTTAGCTGGTGAGTTAACTTTTCTCACTACCCCTTGAGCTTCTAAAGCTTTCACAGTATTTAGTATTGCCTGTTCTGCCGCTTTCTTTACTGGATGTCGTTTTATAGGTTTCTTGGGACTGCCTCTTACTTTAAGAATAAAGTCAGGGACTTGCCCACAATCATTCCTATGTTTGGCAAAAATATCCTGATAGCAATACATTATCTGAGACAAATTTTGCTTTGGTATTTTTAATAACTCAACTAAATCATACTGTCCTGGGTATTTGACACTTTGATACATAATGTTTCAGAGATGACTAATACTTCATTTAATGGTCTCTTAATCAATTCTCTGTTACACAAATCTGTAATGTAACCTCTTTGTTTTAAGGTATCATTTCCAGTGATGTTTTGTAGATGAGGACCTGATACCCATGCATGCTGGAAGGTGTCTTCCCCTATCTTTGTTTTTACAGGGAGACACTTCAGCTTGAGAGATTTTTCTTCCCAATCCTTGCAAATTTATAGTTTTTGTTCATGGGAATGTTCTTGTAGTAATACTAACTGTGGTTCCTGTACCTTATTAAATATGTGTCTAAGTGGGCTCTTACCCAAATCTGAGCATGTGGCATTAGTGTTCTTTCTTTGTACAGCTGTTAATTCATTTGCTGTCTCTTTTACTTGTCTGTTTGATCCTTTTACACTTTACTGTAAGTGGGAACACATATATATATATATATATATATATATATATATATATATTTTTTTTTTTTTTACAAAGCTTTAATGTACAAAAACCAGTTGTAAGAGAGCTGGAATGAATGTTTTCTTAACAAAATCTCTTTTATTTTGATTTGGGTTTTCCCTACTTTGTAAACTCATAAATCAAAGAAGGCAGCTTAAAAATAGGACTTCTTTTTTTCCCCTTAACATTTGTTGCTTTTGACTGACCCATTCATGAATAATATTTAATAAACATTGTGTATCTCCTCTCTGTGAATTATTACCACCTGCACTATTTGCTTGGTTTATAACCTCTTCAAATCTGAGAACATTAGGACATAAAATTAACCTTGATGCTTTAGCTTTCTCTGCGGTATTTTTAGAAACTGACATCTCTCTTCCTTCAGAGAATGAAACAAAACTGTCAGATTTTTCCTGAGATATTTCCTCAGTAACACCTTCAAATTTCTTTTAAGACTTCTTTTCTTGATATGGTTTAGTAAATCTTAAATATCTGTTTCTAGATCTGGTTACAGGTACTTTTCTGGTATAAAATCTTGGTTTAAATCTCTAATGCGGTTACTTTTAAAATTCAGTTTCTCAGATCTGTTTTTTGGTTGTAACAACTGCGATGCCTTAGCCCTATCACATTTAAAAATCTAATTACCATGCAAATTCCTCTAATTGCATGCCTCATGAATTACAGACTACACACGTAACTATAGGAGAACAAAGCTTTAGTGCATTCTACAAACAACAGAAAGACTAGAGTCTCACCCTATTTTGGCAGTATGGAAATCCTGTCTTGGGAATTAGCTGGCCAGCTTTTTCTTTCCACCTTCCTTTTTCTGCGGATGAGACTCCACAGAGGAGAACTGATCCTATCCTGAGGATTTTTTGTTTTTCTGTCCCTCCACGGGCGAAAACTGATCGAATCTTGAGGACTCTGATTCTTCCTTTATTCGCCGACTTTTAAAAGTCAAGACCTTTCTGCAGTATTTCAACTTTACTTCAACTTTCCAACCTCTGCACTTTCTGCTTTGCTTCCTCCCGGGTTTTGGCACCAAACTGTAAATGTATCTACAAGCACTGCACCTATGAAGACAAAATACAGGCAGTTAGAAGAACAAGAACAATAAATGATCAGCAAAGCAAGGCATCTCCAGTTGGGACAGTACAGTTTATTTCATCTTGTATCTGATTAGGTTTACTGACTGACTGACAAAGATTACAGATGAGAACAGGGTTTTTATACAATCTTGAAAGATACAGCCCTGCCTCTTTAGACATACACTGTGTTCAAATCAGGTCATACATCCATTTAAAATTGCTTGTGAGCAGACTATTTCAAAAGTTACTATTATAACAGTTCCTTCCCTTTTTAGTGACAAGTGCAGAGTCGGCATTCCTTTCTTCAGCTTGCTTTATCATTGTACTTACTGCTTAATTGTCAATCATAACATTTATAATGAGAAAGACTATTATTGTTACAGCTGCAGTTCATATTTACATTATTACTGTTGAATAATTCAGAACTAATGAAAGTTTGCAACTTACAAAGTAGTACAATACAAAAGCTTAATAAAAACTTTATATAGTCTGCAGCTTTGCAGCATGTATATGCAAGGCACAACATCTGCTCCTGTCATTCATTCTATAGATAATGTATGAAACAGAACAATCTACTTTTCCTGATCCTTTGCTGTTTATGGCATATATGTACATTTTACAAATCATGTATTTTACATTATTTGCATTCTTTACACATATAGTTTAGGAATGTTTTGATAGAAATAGAAAAGTACTGATTAATACATGTTTTATACAACTTCTAATAGAAGAGCCATTCCTGCTGTTACAATACATCAGTGTGTGTCAATGTGTGACCCTTGTTTCAGGCTGCTGTGACCTTTCCAGTCTATCTTTATCCTAATAACAGGCTGAGTTGATAATTCAAAAAACCCACTGCAAAGTCTTATAGCTAGTTTGCATCTGTTGTCTGACATTTGATTATTAGAGGAATTATTTCAATACAAATATTTATATTAATAATTATGCCTTGATAAAGAGAGGAATTATTCCTAAGCACTATCTTATCTTGGCTGATGCCCTTTTAATCAGGCATTCCATGCAGCTTTTGTATTCATGTTTTCAGTCACTGGCATTCACATAAAAAATTGTATACACATGCTGCTCAGAGAAGATTAAAGTAATGCTGGTATCTCAAGATTTCTATAACATAATGTTTGCATGATCCCCAATGCAACAGTCTTGCCACATTATTATGCCTTTCAATATACAGTCGTCCTGCCATTAGTATGTCACATCCAGCAACTGTTCCCAGTTATGGTTTGCAAAACCTACATTTGTCTGTTTCTCCCACATGTTCAATGCACTTCATAAATCAACGTGTACATAAGCGGCTATCTTGGGCTGCCAGTATTAACCTTTCATCTTTTGGTTTGAATTTCTCTCTCATTAACCATTCCTGCATTCGATGCTGATCAACATGAGGTTGTTCCAGGAGTTTTCTGTACTTGCAACTATATTTATGCATTTTCCACATTTCTTGCCTTCTCATCTGATCCTTCACCTTATATTCCTTCTTCTGTTTTTTGGCACATTCAGTTGCTGCCTGAATTTCATCTACTTCTGGTTGATTTCCATTCCCGCTTGACACTGATATGCTTCTGCTAGACTATGAGGAGAAGTCATTTTAGATTTATTCTCCTCATGTTTCAAAACTTTCACTATGTTTGGGTCTTGTGAGGTCAGCAGATATGTATGCAGTCCCACAGTTGCAGATCTAACTCCCTCACCTCTTAAAAGAAATGTTACAAGAAACTGTACAACCTGTTGCCTGTGGCCAGGAAAAAGAAGGGTTAGCTCCAGACGTTTCCTTTTCCCCAAGAAAAGTTAAATTGTGTACAGAAATTCTGGATTTATCTTTGTTAGAGATGCTTAAAACGTCCTAAATTAAAGATATTAACTTTGCAGGCCCCTTAGCCCCTTCTGGGCTCATAGGCCCTTTGGTGATGTGCCTGCCTCCACATCCATATTTTCAAAGAATATAGCCGATGCCTAGGGTTTCTAACTGGGGTTACAATTATCAGTTTACCCCTTTGCCCTTTGATGTGACTAATGGACCTAGAGCTTTTACAAAATATATTTCACCAGTTGTAGCTTACTGCAGAACCCAAGACATCTGCCAAAAAAAGAAGTAGGACTGATCTGATAAGACAAGCTAAATTCATCATAGGTGAGACAGTCTATGGTAAGACAAAAACTAACCCCATAATATGTAGAAATTCATTATAGGTGAGAGATAATCTATGATAAGACAAAAGCTACCCCCATAATATATACAGCATTAGGATACGAGCCGAGTGCTACTATGCAAAATCAGGGCTAAGCTGGTGGGAAGGGGATAAGCAGTGGTTGCCTGAGGACCTCCAACCATGAACACTAGTGGTGGTCTCCTTAAACTTGTACATCGTCAGCCTGGGAAAATATGCAGGTTCCAAAATTAGAAAGCAGTCTCAATGCCAGAGCTATTATTGTTGGCCCTGACAGAAGAAGGGGGGAAAAAAACTTGGTGCGAAGAATTTAATTCTAAGAAAATTTAGTTACCAAATAATTTGGAAACTACAAATAGTTGATTCTGAGGAGAGATCAGCACTGTAAATCTTTTAAAACACCTTTATTGAATTATCACTTGTGACTTAGGCAAACTTACATTTATCAAAAAGTAATCAAACCATATTAACAAGCTCACATATACAAACATTATACATCACATAGATTGTTGCATGTCATATACTCCAAGTACCATGAAATAAATTATTTAGTTCTTGCCTTCTCTTAACACTCATTCCTCCTACAAAACCCTTTTCTGCATGCATTGTTCCACAATTTACATTTTTGTATGTAATTTACTCCCATTTTCTAAAGATCCCACTTCCTGTTTTTCTTTCTCCTCTGTTACAATATTTACAACTTCAAGTATTGTTGGTTTAGATTTTGATTTCCATTTCCTTTTATTTATTTTTTTTGGCAACCACCAGAATTAAAATTAACAAGGCCTTATGTCTAGGCAATTCAGATACTGTATTCCAGCTAAAAATATATAATTTCCTTAGTTACACACATTTGCTCACCCAGTATTCATGACAGAGTACTCTGTAGGGACCTTTTAAAGTCTGCCAACTCATTACAGTCCCAAAACACGTTTCCAGTTACCTCAAATATTTGCAATCTACCTGAAGAAGACTTTGGAGTCTGCTTAGGATATAAAAGTATCTATGCAAACACTTTGAGGCAAAAATCCTAAATCTTCTAGATTTTGTTGCATATTTGGGGACCATACATATGTCCTCCCATTGTTTCTTTGTGAATTGCATATCTAATCTCTCTTCCCAGTCTTTTCTGGCATCTTCTGATTGATTCCTACTGTTATTGTGCAATACTTTATATGCCCTACTAATTATCCATTTTAACTATAGCTTCCGTTCTAGATCCAATTAAAAACTCCACCAGTGCAGGACTTCCATGTAGGATTTCCCTATCTCTTTCTCTTTGTCTGTCCTCTATCAGTCCCTGATAAGGAAGCAATCGCTATCCTACAATCCAGGTGTCTTCTTGGCCTCCTTCCATTCTCTAATTATTTGTTTGCAGTACCATGTTCCTTTGCCATCCACCCCCCCTTATCCATTCTCTATACCCCTAACTGCAGTCATTCCTACCGGCAAAATCTCCATTCCTGTGTTGGCTTAGTCCTTAGTATACTTTCTGCTACTTTGTAAATACAATATATTTATTTTAATTTCTCCAAGTCTTTTGAGTTTCTTATACCATGACAGGAAGTTGGGAATGGACCCCATTCCTAAGTCAAAGTACGATTAAAGTTCATGAAATTAGTATTGTTTCAATCTCTGTCAGCCAAAAGTTCTCTTCACAGCACCCGCAATGTGCTCAGTAATGACGCCTTCTGCAATTCGTACAGAGTTACATGTACTGGTAACATATCTAAATATGATTGTAGATTCTTTTTTGGAAGACCTGTTGCGCCTGCTACTATTGGAACTGTCTGGGTATCTTTCTTCCACATTGCTGTCATTTCTGCCTGCAAATCTTAATATTTTATGATTTTGTGTCCCTCTGTACACAAGACACTGTAGTCATTGGGTGTAGTGATTTCAAAGATCAGTGCTACCTTTGTCTTTTCATAGAATACTATATCTGTTTTTTTCCCATGAATCTTTTGAACTGTTGGTAATGGGTGATCCCATGTGATGTAGACTTCATCCTTTTCTATGATGCTTTGTGGCTCATGTTTCCAGTGTTTTTCAGCTACCTCAGTATTTTAATGTTTACACAATCCCCAGTGCAACAGTCTTGCCACGTTATTATGCCTTTTAGTATACAATCCTTCTGCCATTAGTATGTCACAACCAGCAGCAGGGTGTGCAACTGTTTCCAGTCCTGTTTTACAAAACCTACATTTGTCTGTTTCTCCCTCATGTTTAATGGACTTTGTAAACCAATGTGTACGTAGCTCACTGTCTTGGGCCACCAATATTAACCTCAACATGAGGTTCTTTCAGACGTTTTCTATACTTGCAACTATATTTATGCATTTTCCACATTTCTTGCCTTCTTGTCTGATCCTTCACCTTATATTCTTTCTTTTGTTTTTTGGCACATTCAGTAGCTGCCTGATTTTTATCTACTTCTGGTTTGATTTCCGTTCCTGCTTGACGCAGATATGCTTCTGCTAGACTAAGCAGGGAATTCATCTTAAATTTATTCTCCTCATGTTTCAGAACTCACTACATTTGGATCTTGTGAGGTCAGCAGATATGTGAACAGTCCCATTATTCCAGATCTATACATGTACTGATCCCTGGAACTATCGCCCTATTAGCCTGACGAGCCTGGTCTGTAAGGCCATGGAATGTATCATCATGGAACTCATAAATAAAGACATTGGTAACCTCCAAACTCTGGACCCCACCCAGTTCGGGTTTGTGAAAGGCAAATCATGCCTCCTGAACCTGATTGACTTCTTTGAGGCAGCCATCAAAGCCGTAGACGAGGGTAAGGTGGTTCACACAGCCTATCTTGACCTCACCAAGGCTTTCAGCACCATCCCCCATTCTGGAATTATAGCTAAACTCACTAAACTAGGTATAAATCCCTACATCACAAGATGGGTAGCTAACTGGCTCACTGACAGAACCCACACTTCAAACCAGTGACAAGTGGAGTACCACAGGGATCAGTCCTGGGACCTCTCCTGTTTGGTATCTACTTCTCTGAAGTACAGGCTAACACAGAAGGCCTTTGGCTAATGAAGTTTGCAGATGACTGCAAGATAGGAGCCATAGTAGAGTCTTCAAATGATGTGGACATCCTACAGAAGGGCCTCACTAAGACAGATGCCTGGTGTCAGAGCTATGGCCTCATGGTCAATGCCAAAAAGTGCATTATCATCCCTTTTGGTAAAAACTATGTACCCATGAACTACCACATAGGTGGCAGTCTACTTAATGCAGAATGTGTGATAAGAGACCTTGGGACCCAGGTAAACAGTAGACTCTCCTTTGATAACCACATTGCCACAATATTCGGGAAATCCTTCTATGTGGAACACCTCATCACAAAAGGGTTCTCATCCAAAAAAAAGAGGTCATTGTTCCCCTCTACACGACACTCATTAGACCCATTATAGAGTACAATGCCCCTTTTGGAATGTACCTCACAAGACATTTGCAGCAGCTGGAAAGGCCACAGATGTACCTCACAAAGAGGATTACTGGCCTCAAACAGATGCCCTACACTGACCATCTCAAAAATCTCCAGCTTTACTCCATAGCATATCGCCTACTCCAAGGTGATCTCTGCCTAACACATAAAGCTATGTCAAACCCAGAGCTTTTGGACATGCTACACCTAAAGAAATCCCAATCCCTCCGAGCTACATGCTCAAGGGACCTAAACCTTGTCACCACAATAAACAGGACATGCTGGAGGGATAGATTCCTGTCCCAGAGACTTCCCATACTCTGGAACAAGCTACTCATCTATGTCAAGCAAAGTTCCTCATTAGAACTCTTCAAGAAAAATCTTGATGAGTGGATGGGAAATAGGAAATACACCCCGGGGATCACTTCTGTGGCTCTGCTCGACAGGGACACAGGAAAATAACTTTCTTAGGTGGCGTAAGCCAGGGAACCTTGTTGGCTAGGCTTACTTAGGCCCTTGGGCCAATACCCTACTACCTATGAACCTAATCAATTTCAAGGAGAACAATACTTTTTCAGAACAGGGAATATATAATCTTGGTATGCACTGATTTTTATAAAACATTTGGTGAGCATGAAGCATCCTTGTTTTCCTATCCAGTATATCAACACTTTTTGGGGCCAGTCAATCAAAAATTGAAAACTGTAAGTTAGGACAGGAAGAGCAAATTGGTTTACAGCTTGAATTTTGTTCCTAGATGTCAGCTCTGTTTTCAGGATTAATTTAAGTCTTCTGAAATATTTCTTACTAAGTTTTATTCACATTTTTTCATGTTTTATTGTTGATCCTTCATCAGTTCCCAGATATTTATACACTCCCTCTTGCTCAAGTTCTTTTATATCACATTCTTGTCCCAAATTGATGTTTTCTTGGTGCTGCTGCTTTCCTGCTTTAAAGGTTGCTTTTGCATATTTATCAGTACCAAATGACATTCTTACATCATCTGAAAAAAGTTTTGACTACTTGCAGTTGTGCTTTCAGTTCCTCCTCTGATGAGCTATATAGTTTTAAATCACTGACAAAGAGAAGATTAGGGGTCTTTACACTTTGCTGTTTTCTAGGAGCCAAATTATAGCCATGGCCTAATCTGTTAAGTTGACAGCTTAATGGGTTAAGGGCAAGACAGAATAACAGTGGTGACAGGGAGTCACCCTGGAATATCCTCCTTTGAATTTTTATCACTGGAATAATAATTTGCCCTTTATCAAGACTTAATTGCAAAGTGGTTTGCCACTGTTTCATGGTCACTGTAATATAGCCAATCAGTGTAGGGTGTATCTTTTACATTTTTAAGCACTGTTTTATCCATGAATGTGGGATACTCTGAAATGCTTTTTGTAGTCAGTTCATGCCATACTTAGATTCTTCCCCTTTTTACAGTTCTCCATTATGACTTTATTTAGCAACAAATGATCCTTTGTTCCATATGACTTTCTTTTATTACCTTTTTGTTCTATTGCCATGATTGAATTTTCTTCTTAATAACTATAAACTCTGTCAGCATCAATTCCATTGAATAGTTTATACCTCATCAGAAGGCAAGTTATTGGTCTACAATTTTTATGATGACTTGCAGGTTCACTTTTAAGTAGGAGCATTGTGTTTCCTGTTGTTAACCAGATTGGTGTCTGTTGGGCTGCGCATATAAATAGTTCTAACTCATGGCTAAATCTTCATACAAAGATGTTAATACTTTTATCCAGAATTCCTTTTGCCTTGTTTCCCAGTTCTCTATAGAACTTTTTTGGGTCATCCGTAAATTGCTTATTTTGTACTTTTCCTTTATATTTATCTGTGTATCTTCTAAGTTTTTCTGCCTGTGCTGAGATTTTTAGTTTATTGAGGCCACGGTGGTGCAGTGATTAGTGTTGTCGCCTCACAGCAAGAGATTTTCCAGTTCAATTCCCGGCTGGAGCGCCTTGTGTGTGGAGTCTGCATGTCCTCCCCATGATCGAATGAATTTAAAGACATGCAGGTAGGGTGTGGGTGTGCCTTCCTTGAAGGTTGGGCACTGGGCTGGCAGTTCGACACCGTAAAAATTCACTTGTAATCATTAGCGGACCGGGGTTCTGCTGCAGCGACCTTTAACCGGGAAAAGCCGAAAGACAGTTATTTGCAATAGTGCAAAATAGAGCCTTCCTAATCCATTATAATACTGCACATTGCTTTTATCATGTATATCTTTCTGAATATTTTTCTTCTTCTGTTCCCTCTTCTATACTCTTCTAACAGTGACACTTCTTGTCTTAATTGCTTTACAGTTTTCTCTATTTGATACCTCCATGATGGTATTCAATTTCTTCCCTACTTCCATGATGGTGTTCAATTTCTCCCCTTCCTTTCTTTCCCTTACTACCCTGTGTTCTTATGGTAGAGGTTTATCTAAAAAACGAAATGGAAAAGGTGCCAAAATACAAATTCCAGTAACCAAAGTCCAAAGTAGCACACAGGAAGGAGAAACAGCAGTCCACTACCAAATAGTGAAAAACACTTCTTTAATATATAAAACACATTAGAAATATACATTATATAAAAAAAAGAACATAAGGGCTCCTTCTAGTGACCAACCACCACCATTACAATAAAATCTCCTAAAGTAAAAAACATTACTTCAGTATTGCATGTTTTAAAAAAAACAATATATTCACATCACAATTTTGCAGCTTTTAATTTTTAAAGGGAGGCTATAGAGATGTTCTCATTGAGACCAGGGGGAACATTAGCTTGTGGTGTTATCTGCCATCATAGTTCCCTAAACTCTATTTCTTCCTCCCAAAGCCCCCCTCTTAGGTCATTTTTAACTTCTAGGACAAAAAATAAAAAAAAAACTTGCATTCTCGCATTCTTTTAGATGTTTAAATAAGGCACTATTTTCTTTTTTTGTTTGAATATCATAGTGGTGTTCGTAGGTTCTTTTTTTCAGTTTTCACGCTGTAAAAGTAGGAGTTCGAACATTATAATATTGAACCCAAACATTCAAAATAAGAAAATAGTGAAGCCACAGCACACTGATTTTTTTCTCAGGGGAAAAAAAATCGGTGGGCTGTTTTTGGGCTTTGCTATTTCCTCCACTGTGGTGCGATCCCAGAGTTGGTATATTTAAGTAGGGCAGGTGTGGGGAGCTTCGCCCCCCCACTTTAAGTTTAAAGTGTAATTTTTCTTTCACGGAATAACGATTTCTTTTTCCCTGGAAAAAAAATCGCTGTTCTGTGTTTTCGTTATTATTGGATTTCGAACTTTACGGTTCTGTTAAAGTCATTTGTAGGAAGGGACAGAATTTAAAATGTTTATTTGAACAGGATGGTAGACATGGTAATATAATTAGGAAAAAGAAAGGGACATTTAAATGTGGCCATTGGTCGCAATATAAATATACAGTGAACAAAGAAAACGTTTTCCTAGCTTGTAGAAATAAGTACCTAGAATGAAGGGGATTCTCAAATTGCCATTTTTTTTGGGTTAGTTTATCTGGTGATTTGTAAAGAATGCGAGTCTTTCTATGTGGGGAAGACAGAGCGAAAACTGAAAAAAAGAATCTATGAGCACCACTACGATATTCAAACAAAACAAGAAAATAACGCCTTATTTAAACATCTAAAAGAATGCGAGAATGCAAGTTTTTGTCCTAGAAGAAGTTAAAAAATGACCTAAGAGGGGGGCTTTGAGAGGAAAAAAAAGAGTATAGGGAACTATGGTGGCAGATAACACTGCAAGCTAATGTTCCCCCTAAAATTGAGAGCTGTAAAATTGTGATGTGAAGTGAATATATTGTTTTTTTTAAAACATGTAATACTGAAGTAATGAATTTTTTCCTTAGGAGATTTTATTGTAATGGTGGTGATTGGTCACTAGAGGGAGGCCTTATATTAGTTCTTTTACAAACTGTATATTTATAATCTGTTTCATATATTAAATAAGTGTTTTTCACTATTTGGTCAAGAACTGCTGTTTCTCCTTCCTGGGTGCTATTTTAGAATTTTATCTGTTATTTATTTAGCTGCACAGTAATATATCCTGTTTACTTCTGTTGTATCACATGGATCTCTATGGACAGTCCTAATTACTGCATTTTTTTTTAATTTCTCCAAGTCTTTTGGGTTTCTAATACAATGATGGGAATGGATCCCATTCCAAAGTCAAAGTTCGATTAAAGCTCATGAAATTAGTATTGTTTCAATCTTTGATGTCAGCCAAAAGTGCTATTCGCAGTACTCGCTGTGTGCCCAGTAATGACTCCTTCTGGAGTTACATGTATTGGTAACATATCTACATACGACTGTAGATTCTTTTTTAAAAGACTCATTGCTCCGACTACTGTTGGAACTGTCTGGGTATCTTTCTTCCACATTGCTCTCATTTCTACCTGCATATCCTGATACTGTAGTCACTGGGTGTGACAATTTCAATGATCAATGCTACTTTTGTCTTCTTTTCATGGACCACTATATGTAGTTTTCTAGCATCTATCTTTTGAACTGTTGGCAATGGGTGATCCCATGTGATGTAGACTTTGTCATTTTCTGTGATGCTTTGTGGCTCATGTTTCCAATGTTTTTCAGCCACTTCAATACCATAATGGTTTCACAATCCCCAGTGCAACAGTCTTGCCACACTATTATGCCTTTCAGTATACAGTCCTCCTGCCATTAGTATGTCACAACCAACAATGAGGTGTGCAACTGTTTCCAATTCTGTTTTGCAAAACCTACATTTGTCTGTTTCTCCCATATGTTCAATGGACTTTGTAAACCAATGTGTACATTGTCCCACTATCTCGGGTTGCCAGTTTTAACCTTTCATCTCTTGGTTTGAATTTGCCTCTCCTTAACCATTCCTGTGTTTGTTCCTGATCAACATGAGGTTCTTCCAGAAGTTTTCTATACTTGCAACTATATTTATGCATTTTCCACTTTTCTTGCCTTCTCATATGGTCCTTCACCTTATATTCTTTCTTTTGTTTTTTGGCACATTCAGTTCCTGCCTAATTTTGATCTACTTCTGGTTTGATTTCTATTCCTGCTTGATGCAGATATGTTTCTGCTAGACTAAGCAGAGAAGTCATCTTAGATTTATTCTCCTCATGTTTCAAAACTTTCACTATGTTTGGGTCTCATGAGGTCAGCAGATGTGTGTAGTTCCACAATTGCAGATCTATACTTGTAATCAATTTCAAGGAGGACCATTCCTCCTTCAGAGTGGAAAATATATAATTTTGGTATGCACTGATATTTATAAATCACATGGTGAGCATGAAGCATCCTGCTTGTTTTCCTGTCTAATCTATCCAACACATTTTGCGGCCAATCAATCACTCCAAAACTGTAAGTTAGGACAGGAAGAGCAAATTGGTTTATAGCTTGAATTTTGTTCCTAGATAACAATGCTGTTTCAGGATTAATTTAAGTCTTTTAAAGTATTCCTTACTAAGTTTTATTCACATCTGTTTATGTTTTATTGTTGATCCTTCATCAGTTCCCAAATATTTATACACTCCCTCTTGCTCAAGTTCTTTTATATCACATTCTTGTCCCAAACTGATGTTTTCTTGGTGCTGTAGTTTTCCTGTTTTAAAGGTTGCTTTTGCACATTTATCAAGACCAAATGGCATTCTTATATCATCTTAAAACGTTTTGAGAACATGCAGTTGTGCTTTCAGTTCCTCATCTGATGAGCTATACAGTTTCAAATCAACAAAGAGAAGATGAGAAGTATTTACACTGTTGTTTTCTAGGAGTCAAGTTATAGCCATGGACTAATTTATTAAGTAGACAGCTTAATGGGTTAAGGGCAAGATAGAATAGCAGTGGTGACAGAGTCACCCTTGAACATTCCCATATGAATGTTTATCCCTGGGATGATAATTGTTCTTTATCATGGCTTAATTGCAAAGTGGTCTGCCACTGTTTCATGGTCACTGTAATGTAGTCGATCAGTGTAGGGTGTATTTTATACATTTTTAGCACTCTTTTATCCATGAATGTGGGATACTATCATCAAATGCTTTTTTGTAGTCAATCCATGCCATGCTTAGATTCTTCCCCTTTTTACAGTTCTCCACTATGACTTTATTTAACAACAAATGATCCATTGTTCCATATGACTTTCTTTTATTGCCCTTTTGTTCTATTGCAATAATTGAGTTTTCTTCTAAATGACAAACTCTGTCTGCATCAATTTCAGTATATAGTTTATACGTCACTGGGAGGCAAGTTATTGGCCTATAATTTTTAGGGTAGCTTGCAGGTTCACTCTTAAGTAGGAGCATTGTTTTTCCTGTTGTTAGCCAGGTTGGTGTTTGTTTAGGGCGTGCATATTAATAATTCTTACTCATGGCTAAACATCCATGCAAAGATGTTAATACTTTTAACAAGAAGTTAGGTATTGCATCTGGGCCTGGGGTTTGCCAATTAGAGGCTTTTCCTAACTTTGTTTCAATCTCTCTAGCTGTTACTTCATCCCATTTCATATTCCGTACCTTTAAACATCTTATTCTTTCTCTTACTTCTACCCATTTAGCATCTTTATGTTCCACAGGATCTTCATAAATACTTCTCCAAAATGTATCTATTTCTTCTTTTGTTGGTGGTCCTTCAATTCCTTTTACTGTTTTTGGGTTATCAATAAATTACTTTTTTGTACATTTCCTTTATATTTATCTGTATCTTCTAAGTTTTTCTGCCTGTGCTGAGATTTTTAGTTTATTTGTGATAGTGCATGATATATCTTGATCTGTTCTAATACTGCACATTGCTTTTATCACGTCCATATTTCTAAGTATTTTTGTCTGTTTCCCCTTCTATACTCTTCTAACAATGACAATACTTCCATGATAGTATTCAATTTCTCCCCTTCCTTTCCCTCACTACCCTGTGTTCTTATGGTAGAACTTTATCGGTTATTAATTTAGCTGCACAGTAATATATCCTGTTTATTTTTATTATATCACATGGATCTCTATGGACAGTCCTAATTTTTTTCAAACTTCTGACTTTTTGGGTTTTATTGACCTTCTGCTGTCTATTTCTTTCATCAATCTTAATATGTCTATCTCTATTAAATAAAGCAACTTTTCTCTTAGCTCATTTTCTTTTAAACTGAGGGCACATTTTTTGTTTTCCACTTCCTGCAAGCATTCGGTAGAAAGTTCTGTTGCATCTTCCTGTGGCATATTCTCTTGAATTTCATCCTGTGCCATCTGTTGCTCTGTCATATGGGAACTCACTGGCCTATCACTCCTCAACACTGACTGTGTCAGAGTTTCCACAGTTTCCTGTTCCTTGCTGTCCAGCTTCAAGTGAATGTTTATACTGGTTTCCTGTGGAAGACTCCAAAATATCTTCATATGGCACCCGACCAGTTGTTTCCCATTCCACTGATTTCCCCTTAATTTGGATGTTCATTGCTCTGTCCTGTGTGGTGCTTTCTGAATTAGATTTTCTACACTAAATCCTTCACTTTGCAGGTACTGCATAACCTCAGTTTCTATTTCTTTAACTTCTCCATTACTAAGCTCCTTTTCTATTTTTCCTCTGTCTTCTTATGTTTTGTATTGCAAAGTTTTCCATGTCTGTATTCCTTTGCCTGTATTTCTCGTCAAATATCTTTGGTGCTGCTCTTTTTGTATTGATTAGTTTTGCTTTCTCCTTTGCATAGATATTACACCCTATTAAATCTCTTTTTCTTTCCCATGTCCCTATTTCTTCTTTAGATGTCTCCTGATATTCTTGTTTCTCCTTACTTTGGGGAATTGTTCCATAATGTTGTGATGTAACCTGTGTTAGACCTTCTACACCAAATCCTCACTTCACAGGAACTCCATAACTTCATCTTCTATTTTTTTAACTTGTACTTTACTAATCTTCTTTTCTACATTCCCTCTTTGTGATATTATTTTTTACTGTAAAATTTTCGATATCTGGATACCTTTGCCTGTATTTCTCTTCAAATATCTTTCGGCCTGCCTTCTTTCTATTGATTAATTTGGCTTTTGCCTTTGCATAAATATTGCACTGTATCAAATATCTTTCTATCCCATGTTTATATTTCTTTTTTACACTTTTCAAAAATCTCTAGGTTTTGTTGTTTATATTTTTGCACTTCCTTAGATAGTTCTTTTTCCAAAGAGATCAAAGTTTCTTGGTCTGTATGCTGTTTTAAACAAATTTATTGTATTAATGAAAACAAATTTTTATTTGAGGCTTCTGACAGTTTTTCTTGTGGAAGTATTTTTGTTTCCTCTAATTTCTCTCTTAATCTTTTTGTATATCTTGTGTCTGAAAATTCTGGGCTTTTTGCACAATAGTAACAATACATCATTTCTTTCTTATCCTCAGTAGTCCACTCTATCATCTTTAAGGCTCTTCTTTGGCCATCGTTTTTTGTGATTTTTGTAGACTGCTACTTCCTTCTATAACAGGGGGCCATCCTCCCCCTGGGCCTGGCCTGGCCCCATTGTAGGAATGCTTCCATATTTTGAGGATTCTACACTGTCATTTTTTTCCAGTCCTGGCACCAGTGCGTCTACCAGGACTGGGCACTTTTTTTATCCTGGGTCTTGTGCACCCAGCTATCTTTTTTAAATTTTGATCTCTTTCTGTCCATGATCTATGCTTTATAAATACAGTCCATATATATATTACACACACATTTTATATATATATATATATATATATATATATATATATATATATATATATATATATAGTGTCATCTTGGTGAGATTTTGTGAAAAACAGGGTCCATCTCGTAAAGGTACTCACCAAGACCTAAGGATGAATTCAATTTCAGCACTACTACTCTTCTTGCTTGCTGACTTATCTCTCCATTTGGACTGTATTCTGTGTGACTGTTATTCTCTTTAAGGATCTGCATCCAAAATCCCATTTTTTCCTTATTTCTTGAATTATTCCCCTGCTTACATCATCATCCCTTTCCACTCTGAATTGTAGCGTTCTACTTGTGTTATGTATAACAGCCTTAAGTGAGTAGCCCTAAAATATCCCTTCAAATCAGGTAATTATAAATATCCTTGTTCTATTGGGAAGATCAGCTTATCCCACTTGGACACTTTGCTTCCCCACCCAAATAAAATTATTTTATTAATTGCTGTTCACAACTTCTCCTCTGGTTGATAAAAATATGCCTTACCTGTATATAAAAGACTGTAAGCCTTGATGTCAAAAGGTATTTAAGTGATACTGGGAAGATTTTGCTGACTGCTTGTCCTTTTAGATGGAGATGAGCAATAAAACCCTATTACAGAGCTGCTTTGTATCGAATTGAGCCCAGTGAAAAGGGCCAGATGTAGCTTCACAGGACCCTTTCATCCTGAACCATGAGTGTAAGCCCTGATGGATAGAAGCTGATTTTCTTGACATCATCTGTAAAGCAAAAAAAAAATGGTCTTAAGAATGTTGCATCAGATCCCCCTTCCCCCAGAACAAGGTCCTAGTAATAAGATGAGTCCAAGAAAACTGCATCAGACTCCTAGACAAGGTCCAAGCACCAGACTCCTGGACAAGGTATTAGCAGAAGGGTGGATGACACTGTGTATCAACCCAATGGAGTCAAGACAGTTACTGATAATGAAGTCAGAACCAGGATGTTGAGAATGTTGATAACCCCCCAAGGTTCCAAACTTTTCAGAGCCAAGAAAATAGTCTGTGTAAAAGTAATATACATACATAAGTAAAAGTAACAAACACTTACACCAGCGTCAGCCTCTGCTGAGACAAGAAATCTAGGAATGGTGCTCCTTTGCTAGCAAAACCAGAAATGGGGCTGGTGAGAATGCAGACTAACAATGTTCTGATTGGCCTAGAAAACAACTAATTTATTGGGTAAAGTGTTGCTCTCAGTGAATTATTTTCAGCTTCCAACCAGAATGTACACACACAGACTTAAAAAAAAAAAGACAGGTACCTGTAAACATGGAAATCACACATAGATCATAAAATAAGAAGAAAAAAAACTTTATCTGTTGTAAACGAAAGTAATCATAGGAAGTGCATAATGGACAAAAGTATTTCTAGTCAATGTTGTCCCATTCTAACGGCTGCCCTAACACAATAAAATATACTGTTAGGTTGAGAATAGCAAATTATACAATGACCCCCCACCCCCATTAATATTCTAAAATGTGCACGCTGATTGGTCAGTGTGCACGTTGTAAATCAGAGTTATACTAATGGAAAAAGGTCCGGTCGCCCGGACTTTTTCCATTACTACAAGCCTTTTTTTTTTACAGCAGCGGAGAACGCAAGATCTCCATTGCACACTGTCTCGCTATGTTAAAGGAGTTTAACATAGCGAGACAGCTTTAAAAAAGTAACGGAGATATTCCTTTCTCTGTTGCTTTTTTAAAACTGTCTTGCTATGTTAAATGGGTTTAACATAGCGAGACAGCTTTAAAAAAGTAACGTGGATTTTCCATTGCTTTTTTTAAAGCTGTCACGCTATGTTAAACTCCTTTAACATAGCGAGACAGTTTGTAAAAAGCAATGGAGATCTTGCTTTCTCCGTTGCTTCCACCCTCAGCTCTGATGTACTGCGTAAGCATACGCATGTGCAGGAAATCAGAACTGCCGCAGAATAACAGACAGCTGCGGAAGGGCAGCAAGGAGGCATTATACAATGCCATTATTTAAGAAAAGTAATTATTTTTTTTCTTAAATAATATCATTGTATAATAGCAATAACCCACTTCTGGGTGTGGGTAATGCTGGATTTACCCACGGTTGTCTTTGTTTGCCCACTCGGGCTTCGCCCTTGTGACTAAACCACACCAACCATGGGTAAATCCAGCATTACCCACACCCAGGCGTGGGTTATTGCTATAGTAACCTCTGTTACAAAAAAATTCTGTAGCAACAGAAATTGATAAGAAACACATTACCAAGCAGAGCAGTTACTATAAAATAAAAAATTGAAAAACTACTCATCCTAGGTTAAAAACCCTCTTAACATAAGATCTAAGTTAAACTAAGGAAAACGCCACTCAAGACATAATCATATTGATTAGAAGTCTTACCAAATGACTTTTTAAATGTTCTTATGTCCATCATCAATGCCTTTATTCTTTGTCTGAACTGCATTTACACGGGTGAGTTTGCTTTGTGAACTTCCTGTAGTGACTAACATTTCCTTCTTAGTCTGCCAAGGTGTGCTGTCACTCTGCTCTTGAACTTTTCTGGAAACAACATCTAATTGATTGAGTAGTCACGTCATCATCTGTGATACTACCAAAAAGTTGGGTTATAGTCCAGCACCCAGGAAAATCAACTGCCTTCTGTAGGCCCCACCATTATTTTCTAGACTGTCTATTTTTAGCTGATTCAATAATTGACTGAATCAACATCAGATGAACCATTTTTGTACAAAGGTATTCCTCTCAGGCTTTCACTGTTCTAGCTTGCATCGAGTAACACTCCACTCCATCCTCCATCTTTAGATCTTCCCCTGCCCATATTAATTAGAAAGGGAATTCTCTTGGTGTTTTGACCCAGTGTCTCATAGTATAAATGTCGGATCAGTCTCCCTTAGAAAAAAAACATGTCTAGTTGGACTAACCTGTAAAAGTTAAATAGCTTAAATAAAAAATAATTGGGCTGAGGATGACCTTCACTAAATTTTTAAGCAGTAGACTTATTCCAGAACTGTAAAAAGAAGCTCATCTTTATATATAACCTAGGTGATAGAAAAGCTGAAACAGACTTTGACCAGTAAGAGTAATCATTAATAGCACAATTAAATGAATTGATGTGTACTAGACATGTTTTATTGCTGATGCATTATAGGTTCCTTTTCCATGAATCAGATGTCAGAAGATGCCCACCCTTGTGGTCTGACTTAGAACTTTAAAATGTCCCCAAAGTAGAACTTTAAGATGTCCCCAAAGTAGAATTGAACCGACAAATTGTCGAATGTTATATGGTTGAACCCATATCATTGATATTTTAGCCTGTCAAACCATTCTGGCTGAGATACTGTTACTGTAGGGTAGGGCTCAGGAAATTTGCCCCTTTCCCCACTGTAGTATGATCTCGGAGTTGCTATATATAATTAGCAGAGGGTGTGGAGGTCCAGGGGGTGTTGTCCCCCTGCAAAAGCAGTTTTTGTGGTGTATGCGGGTGTTGTCATTGTTTTGAGTTTTTTTCAACAGACTGTATTGTCCATGATATAGGTTCAACCATATGACATTGTACAATTTGTCCATTCGATTATTTGATAGGTATCCGAACTAAACTTCTGTCCATGCTTATAATGTCAGCATAACTCTCAGTGAATAAAAAGCGCATTTAACAAATCAAAATCAATCATTAATATATCTGTCTGGTAGTCCCTTCAATGTGACTTCCAGAATGGTAGTAAGCAATTTAAAAACATTTTTCATTCTTTATTGTATATTTATTGATTGTGTATACATGGTCAAATTACACAGAGTTAACTTATGGGCCATCTGTTCCCTTTATCTCAGAAATTGTCCCCATCAGCTAAAAGAAAAAAAGGTTATTTTCCTTTAAAATGTTTGATTCTGATTTAGATGAGGAAAATATGTCCTTTTTTGGATAGAGCTCTTCCCTCTACAGTTTAGACATGGACAATGAGACCACCAACTTCTCTCTCAGACTTTGTTTCATTTGATGAGACCATGGATCTGATAAGTGAATAATTTAAATGAGACACAAAGACAATCTCTCTCATACTTTTTTCTTAGGAGTGGACAAACCTAGGCTCACTGTGGGTTTCTCAGTACTTCAGGTGTTCAAGGATATATTCAGAATTATGTCCTTTAAGCTCTCTCCTCAGTTGCCCACTGCTCAAAAAAAAAAAAGAAAATTAAAGCCAGGTTAATTTTTTTCCATTGTTTCTTACACTAGAATACGGGTCAGAAAATTGTCATTATGTAACCTGGAAGAACATTCTTGATAGACAAGGCTGAGTCACTGTGTAACCTGGAAAACCATACTAGTATAAAGAAGAGTTTCCTCGCCTCTTGAGATGTATACTCCTTCAAAACTTACCATGATCATGTTACTTAAAAATATTACAGATCACAAACTAGGTTATATCAGTAGTTAGTGTACTTATTTTCCTTTTGTGATCTAAACTTCTATCCTTTTAAGGTAGCCCTTTAACTGCACCAGCTCTGTGGTCTTCTGCTGGATTTATTTACATTCTGCACATCTATGTAGCCATTCAGACCTCTGTTTCACAAAGCAGTATGCAAGTATCTCAGTGTTACAGCAGACACCTACAGTGCTGTGCCATACCCTCGGTAGCTGCTGCCACCATTTCCCTTTTAATGGAGTCATTGTCAGGGATACAAGGTGTTTTCTATAAAGTTAAAACTAGTGTGCAGCTACTGTGACAGCAAATAAAGGGAGTGGATTATCAAATTTTGATTGGGAAGTCGAGAAGTGAAAGGTGACAATAAAAGCAAAAGTGTGTGAAATAATTTAGATGGGAATGGGCAAAGTATGCTTATAAAAATAATATCCCCTGAATGTAGCAATGGGCAAAGTATGCTTATAAAAATAATATCCCCTGAATGTAGCAATGGGCAAAGTATGCTTATAAAAATAATATCCCCTGAATGTAGCAATGGGCTAAGTATGCTTATAAAAATAATATCACCTGAATGTAGCAATGGGCTAAGTATGCTTATAAAAATAATATCACCTGAATGTAGCAATGGGCTAAGTATGCTTATAAAAATAATATCCACTGAATGTAGCAATGGGCAAAGTATGCTTATAAAAATAATATCCCTGAATGTAGCAATGGGCAAAGTATGCTTATAAAAATAATATCCCTGAATGTAGCAATGGGCAAAGTATGCTTATAAAAATAATATCCCTGAATGTAGCAATGGGCAAAGTATGCTTATAAAAATAATATCCCCTGAATGTAGCAATGGGCAAAGTATGCTTATAAAAATAATATCCCCTGAATGTAGCAATGGGCAAAGTATGCTTATAAAAATAATATCCCCTGAATGTAGCAATGGGCAAAGTATGCTTATAAAAATAATATCCCTGAATGTAGCAATGGGCAAAGTATGCTTATAAAAATAATATCCCTGAATGTAGCAATGGGCAAAGTATGCTTATAAAAATAATATCCTGAATGTAGCAATGGGCAAAGTATGCTTATAAAAATAATATCCCTGAATGTAGCAATGGGCAAAGTATGCTTATAAAATAATATCCCCTGAATGTAGCAACGGGCAAAGTATGCTTATAAAAATAATATCCCCTGAATGTAGCAATGGGCAAAGTATGCTCATAAAAATAATATCCCCTGAATGTAGCAACGGGCAAAGTATGCTTATAAAAATAATATCCCTGAATGTAGCAATGGGCAAAGTATGCTTATAAAAATAATATCCCTGAATGTAGCAATGGGCAAAGTATGCTTATAAAAATAATATCCCTGAATGTAGCAATGGGCAAAGTATGCTTATAAAAATAATATCCCCTGAATGTAGCAATGGGCAAAGTATGCTTATAAAAATAATATCCCTGAATGTAGCAATGGGCAAAGTATGCTTATAAAATAATATCCCTGAATGTAGCAATGGGCAAAGTATGCTTATAAAAATAATATCCCCTGAATGTAGCAATGGGCAAAGTATGCTTATAAAAATAATATCCCCTGAATGTAGCAATGGGCAAAGTATGCTTATAAAAATAATATCCCCTGAATGTAGCAATGGGCAAAGTATGCTTATAAAAATAATATCCCCTGAATGTAGCAATGGGCAAAGTATGCTTATAAAAATAATATCACCTGAATGTAGCAATGGGCAAAGTATGCTTATAAAAATAATATCCCCTGAATGTAGCAATGGGCAAAGTATGCTTATAAAAATAATATCACCTGAATGTAGCAATGGGCAAAGTATGCTTATAAAAATAATATCCCCTGAATGTAGCAATGGGCAAAGTATGCTTATAAAAATAATATCACCTGAATGTATCAATGGGCAAAGTATGCTTATAAAAATAATATCACCTGAATGTAGCAATGGGCAAAGTATGCTTATAAAAATAATATCCCCTGAATGTAGCAATGGGCAAAGTATGCTTATAAAAATAATATCCCCTGAATGTAGCAATGGGCAAAGTATGCTTATAAAAATAATATCACCTGAATGTAGCAATGGGCAAAGTATGCTTATAAAAATAATATCCCCTGAATGTAGCAATGGGCTAAGTATGCTTATAAAAATAATATCCCCTGAATGTAGCAATGGGCAAAGTATGCTTATAAAAATAATATCCCCTGAATGTAGCAATGGGCTAAGTATGCTTATAAAAATAATATCCCCTGAATGTAGCAATGGGCAAAGTATGCTTATAAAAATAATATCACCTGAATGTAGCGTAGAAATTGCATAAGGACAAGGAGCAAATGGACAGGGGTGAGTTGGCTTAGAAGGTTACAGGAAAATATTAAAAGTGAGGGGAAAGTACAATTAAGGATGGAAGAAGTACAAAGAATCAGAATGCAGATTGGAAGGGGGGGGGTGCAGCATGGAATGATTTGAGATGTTGCTGCCATTTGTTGATGAGTGAGATAGTCTTTGTGTTGTTTGGGGACTAGTATTCCTGGATATGATCAGTACTATTTTGCAGGATACCTCTGAAATAAAAGTAGAAAACACCAACAATAAACAGAGCGTGGAAGCCTGTTTGTTGAAACTGACTTTCACAAAACCAGAGCTGAACATACATAAGGGGAAATTGGCTAGGCTTAAAATAGTCCACAAAGGCAGCTAGCCTAGTACTTGCCTTTGAATCTATAAACAACCAGCCTTTAAGAACCGAGGACTGTATAGCTGAGAAACATGTCAGAATATCTGGGATTGAAAAGTATTTGAATAAATCAAAAAAAGGACTTGCATCCTTGAAGAATGGAAATCTTCTAAAGTGACATCATCCTTTTATTGATGAATGTTTGCTTAGTGCTTACATTCAGCACATTCTCTAATAAAGGATCTTGTATTTTTATGGTCGGATACCTTAATGTGCAGCTTATTTGTATGTGCTGGCATGTCTTGTTAATGTATTATGGTTCTTAGTATTTCTATTAATGTGAGGGGAGTGAATTCCCCCTGTAAGCAAACAGTGTTTAAGAAATGGTGGGATGACTTTTTAAAGTCAATATCAGCTGCTTGCAGACATGAGGGATTGCAAGGAAGAAGCAATGTTTACTAAAGGGCCTTACGCTAGGTACTGTGCATAAATGAGATAAAAAAAAATCCAGGGCTGGTGTTGCTATCTTAGTAAAGTATTCTGTGTCTTGGACCTTGTTAGAAGAGGAGACTGCTGGACCAGGTCATGCGCTATTGGCTACTTTTGGTACATCATTAAGGCTGCTCACATTTTATAATATTTATGAGTACAGCAGGAATTGTCCTGAGTTTTTCAGAGAGGCATTCTTGCTATAATCAAGAGAAATAAAGACTCCCGTTTTAGTGGCTAGGTTTTTAATGCCATCGGACCCAGGAGTAGACAGTACTAATCCCATTGTAGAACAACACCTCAAGACTCAGTAGTGTTTATTAGAGATGTCCAGCGCTATAGGCATCTTATTCACCCAGGCCATTATACCTGCATCTTTACAACATCAGCTATCTTATAATCTAGTCAGATACCCTATTGGTTGGTGCTTCAGGAATTAGTAATATTGTCAGAATACATTATTTCTGACTCACTAACTGATTATATATATGTCTATAACCTGCACCGTTTTTTTGGTAGTTGACTGGAGAGAAGGCACAAGAGTTCAAGGAAATGCTCAGCTATAGGATCTCAAGAAGAATAGGAAATAGGTGATATTAAAGAGCTCACCCTGTAGGAAGTTAAGTATAGCAATAAGGAAAATGAAGTCAGGGAAAGCAGCAGGCTCAGATGAAGTCACGGCAAATATGATCAAGATTTTGGGTGAATTAGGTAAGAATTGGCTTCAGAGGTACTCTTAGTAGTATGGAGAGAAAGGTGTGTCTGAGATATCTGCACAGTAAACATTCTAGTATCACTATACAAGAATAAAGGGAACCGCATTTTCCTACTTTAAATAATACTTTATTTTGCTGCTATTCTTTAAATTGTTTAGTTGCATTTATACCGCTTCTTTTATTACTGCTTGTTAGTAGCCTAATTACATTGAGAATATTCTACCAAATTGCTGCTTTATACTGTTTTTTTTTTTTTGCTGTTGTGACTGTGATTTTAAGCACTTTAAATTTCAAATAACTCTGCACTTAGCATAGGCTAGATTCAGTCTTACAGAATCTTGACTGCCTTGTATCATTTGAACACTAACACCAGCTCTTCAGTGAGATACTGAAAGATATGAGGCATCCATTGCTTCCAACTAACTATAAGTGCCTGTTTCTGCTCTTATATTGCACTCTTAATTAGTATTTGCATTCTAATTTCTGTTTGAATTGTCAGAACTGTTTTTGACCGCATTTTACTGCATACTGTACTAGTTCAGCTGTAGCATAGTTTGGTTCCAGGCTTGCTGAGTCTGGGTCTGTTTTGTAACCTCTGAGCATTGAATTCAGGCCATCCTTGTTGGAGAAGGCCTTTCTGCACCCTTGTGGGAGGAGAGTGCTGTCTGGGTCCCATTTAATCAAGGGTGATTGGACTTGAGCTCAGAGAGTGCGTCCTTATTTGCTAGTTTGAGTTAAAAGGTTTATTTCTAACCTTATTTGCTAGTTTGAGTTAAAAGGGTTATTTCTTATTTTATATAAGTCACACATCTGCACTTCTTGTGTAGCACAGCATCATGCACTGCAGTATAACAGTAGTTACTGTTGGTAGTTATAGTAGGAAACGTTTTGCTTGTTAAATTTTCCCTTGGCACTTTGCTTGTGGTCCTTCAGAGGTTTTTCGTGGATCAGCTCTACTGTCTGGTAGATCAGTAAGCCTAGCCTCAGAAGTTCCAACACACCTCTTACCCATTAGCCATTACTAAGTGCGACCTCTCTTCCTGGCCATATAAATTTACCCAACACTATGGATGTACAATTTCCCGCAGTTTCTCCAGCCATCTTGGTTGACATAGACAGTATAGTGAAGACAGTATAGTGACTGCCTCATGTTCACCGACAACCCTGTGCTCCTAGACCACACAAACTCAACATGTAAGAGATGCAGCTATATTAATAACTTCAAATCCATCCTCTGTCACACACCAGTCAGCAATTATGACAATAAGCAGGCCGTCAGCATGCACACCTCACATCCTACTCTACCCAAATCCACATCCCACATACCTACATATGCGGAGGTCCTCACCAGAAACATACCTAAACACCAGAGCCCTTCCAAACACAAGCATGCCTACACATAACTCTTCCTCTGCAGAACACAATACACATAATAGCTTGCATACCAGTGTCTCACTTGTCAAGCCCTTAAGGTAAAACACAAAACTAAACATATTAGCCATAGGTGAATGCACATGAGACATACAGATGTCCCTCTCACCAGGCTGGCTAAAGAGAAGGTCATGGTTCTCTGTCGGTCAGGTGCCAGGATCTATCAAATCACACATGCACTCAAGTCTCTCAACAACAGGTACGATTATGACTGTCATAGTCCATGTTGGTGTGAACGACTTGAAAAGTACCTCCCTGGACAACTTTAGTCTCTCTCTTATTTGGCCTCCTTTTTAACCGGCCTTGAAACTTCTGCTGTAGCCATAGCAACAGACAGCAGAGAAAACACACTTCTGCCTCCTCTGGGCACTTTGGAACACCTCGGCTTATTGTTTTAATCTTAAAATGTTAAAATTTTGAAACAAAAATGAACTTATATTGGAAGTTCGTTTTTGACCTATAAATGCTTTCTGTTTTTCTGACCTGTAAATGCTATTTTGTATACTTTTTCTGATTAACCAACCACTCATTTATCCAGCTTAAGGTCCAGTCCCAACAAGACTGGATAAGAGGGAGTCTACTGTATATGAAGGGAGACATGATTGAGCTTTTGGACTATGTGTCTCAGGCAGGTATGTCCCTAGCCTTAAGCAACATTTTACATTCACATAGGATGATGTCTCAATACAATTGGCTTAGTTTCTGGTGTCATTCTAAGGGGATACAGTGTCTGTTAGCCTAGGATGACATGATCGACAGACCTAGATGCTTTGCCAGAGATGGTCTTCCTCTATCACCCCTGGGATTTTGGCTAATCACCAAGGCTCTTGCCATGCCCATAGTGCCTTTTTTGCCAGTGTCTCAAAGACAAAATTCTCGATGTAAGAGCTCCATCTAAGAACAACCTCAAGGTTTTGCTGCTAAACACTAGGAGTCTTAACACAAAACTGCATTCACTGGAAGTAGTCTTCACCTTGGAAGTCAAAGTCATTTGTGTAGTCACAGAGACCTGGTTCAAGGCTGTGGAGAGCACCGCACACATATCAGGCTACACCTCCTTCCACACGTTCAGACCACAAACTGAAGGCATGAAAACTAAAAGAGGTGGTGTATCAATGTTCATTAAAGATAAATACATCTCCATATTAGTTAGCATGATTCCTTGGAGATACTTCAGGTGCAATTAACTGTTGGTAAGACACCTGTTCAAGTCACTGCCAGCTACAGGACCCCCTCCATGAATCAGGACACCCACCCTGCCTATTTGGATCTACTTGAGTCTATCAACATACATCCAAACACCATGGTTTTGGGTGACTTTAGCTACCCATCCATTGACTGGGGAAATTACTCATGCAGAAACTCACTTTCCCAAAGGTTCCTCTACTTCATTAACTCCAATGCCCTGGACTAACTACTTGACACCCCCAGAAGGGGTTGCCAACATCCTGGATCTGGTGCTTACTAATATGGGGGACCACTGTAGCACCCCCATTGTGAGGTCTTCTCTGGTGAGATATGACCACAGAACAGTCTCATTCAAAGTTGCTAAGTTGCTATCACACCTGACCCCCCCCCCCCCGTAGCACAAACTAAACTAAATAAAGTCTCCAAAAAGATTCTAACCTCTTTACAGGAGGGTATAAATAGCTTCACTGCACCTCCTCCCTCAGATGAAACTGGCAAGTATGCAGAGTTCTACACAAATGCTTTATACAAATACCTGAACAACTGCATTGACGTGGCAGTACCTGATAGGACCAAAACAAGCTCCTTGTAAAAGAGCAAACCTGTCTGGTGAACAACTGCCATTAACAGGCTTTACAATAAGAGGAAGCAATTCCTGTCTAAGAGTAAGAAGGAGTGAGCCCCAAACTGGAAATGCTCCCTCCTCAGCTTAAATAAGCAAATAAGACTTCTTGTGAAGTCCTCTAAAGCTAACTATGAATCCAAATTAGCTTCCTCAACTAAGGACAACCATAAGACGTTCTTTAGTTACATCCATTACCTAAAAGGAAAGACTCAGATCTGTGTTGAACTGGTAGTTAATGATACTACGTATACTGATCCTGTGGACATTGCTAACCTGTTAGTCAACAGGTTCTATGAAAACTTCACTCCCCCTTCCCTGCCACACTTACCCCAAGACATCCCTACCACCTGTCTTCTACTCTGTATCTCTAAAAAGCAGGTCATGAATACCATCTCTAAGGCCAAAAACACAGCATCCATGGGACCTGATAACATCCCAGGCAGCATCCTACATAGACTCAAACAATAATTAGCAATGCCATTGGGTACTGTTTTCAATCATAGACTAAGCACTGGCTTCATCCCAGCTGAATGGGAAAAGGCCATCGTTATCCCCTTGCACAATGGTGGTGCTTCCATTGACCCCGGGAACCACAGACCTATTAGCCTGACTACCCTTATCTGCAAGGCCATGGAGAAAATCATCATGGACCTTATCAACAAAGACATTGGTAACCTCCAAACACTTGACTCTACTCAATTTGTATTTGTTAAAGGGAGATCATGCCTGTTAAATCTGGTGGACTTATTTGCAACAGTCACCAAGGCCCTTGATGAGATGAAATCTGTTCACACAGCCTACCTAGACTTAGCCAAGGCATTTTACACTATCCCCCACTCAGGCATAATCAACAAACTCACCCAGCTACTTATCAACCCATTTATCATTAGATGGGTCACTAACTAGCTCACTGATAAACCCATATAGTCAAAGAGGGGACTCCACCTCCAACAGGGGAACTGTAACCAGTGTTGTTCTACAGGGATCAGTCCTGGGACCTCTACTGTTTGGAATCTATTTCTCTGAAGTGCAAGCTAAAACTAAAGGTCTGTTGCTGACAAAGTGTGCTGATGACTGCAAACTGGGTGCAATCATAGAATCTTCAGACAATGTCAACATCCAACAAGAGGGTCTTACACAAACAAATGAATGGTGCCAAAGTCATGGCCTTAAGCTCAATGCAAAAAAATGTATTATCATCCCTTTCGGTAAGAGTGATGTTCCTGTTAACTACCACATCAATAACAACACCCTAAGTACACACTCAGTGGTGACAGACCTGGGCACACAGGCTGAGAGCAGCCTTACCTTTGATCACCATGTCTCCACAGTGGTAAGAAGGGCATTCTATTTTGCTCCTCTCATAAGTAAGAGCATTGCCTTCAGAAAAAAAGAAGTTATAACCTCCCAGTACTCTTCCCTCATCAGGCCAATAATTGATTACAATGCCTCTTTTGGTATGCACCTTTTCAGCACCTGCACCAATTGGAGAGATGACAAACTTTCCTCACAAGGAAAATTCAATATCTTCAGCATCTGTCTTATGAGGACCATCTGAAATCACTGTCACTTTATTCTGTTTCATACAGACTGCTCAGAGGCGATCTGTGTCTTGCATATAAGGCAGTCTTTGATCCTGCTTTATTGGAAATGCTGCATATCCATAAGTCAAATGGTATATGGGTTACTCGCTCTAATGGCCTGAACCTGGTATGTGACATTAATAGAACCTGCTGGAGGGACAGATTTGTCTTCCAGAGGTTACTACACCTTTGGAACAGACTCCTGCTTCATGTCAAGCAGCGCACCTCATTGGCCCTCTTGAAATGCAATCTGGACAATTGGATGGGTAACCGTATGTTCACACCAGGGGTTCCACCTGTGTCTCTCTTCGACAGGGGTGATAGGTGCTGATCATGGAAATAAGGGTAAAACTTGTCTAGGCTTGTAAGGGCCCTAGGGTCATTAGCCTAGTAACCTCCTATGATCCCATGATTCACAACTGTGGGCAATATGGAGGTATCAAACGCCTTTCACATTGCATGAAAGTTCTTGAGAGGATGATAAACAGGCAGAGTAGTAGAAAGTAAGATGGACGATGAGCAGTTTGGATTCAGATAAGCATGCAGCACAACCAACCTGATATCTGCATTGAAATGGATAGTTGAGAAGAAGTTAGAGATGAGAAAGAGTCCTACTGGGCATTGATAGACTTGGAGAAAGCATATGACAAGGTCCAAAGAAAGCTGGTTTGGGTTGTCCTGTGATGGTATGAAGTCCCAAAACATTGGTAGAATTAGTGCAGGGTATGGACAAGCATTCAGTGATGCAAGTACAAACAGCGTTAGGACTCATGGAGGGGTTCCCAATGGGAGTGAGTGTGCATCAAGGTTCAGGTCTGAGCCTACTGCTGTTCATATTCATGATGGACTATATTAGCAAATAGCTCAGAGGGGACAAATTAACAAAGTTGCTGTATGCTGATGATATGGCATCACAGGCAGGCTCTGTACAAGAACTTCAGCAACTGATAGGGGAATGGAATGCAAAGTTGAAGGCACGTGGGATGAAACTGAGTACAGCTAAGACAGTTGTAATTCCAGCAAATGGAAGAAATCAGAAGAAGCTGAGAACTGAGATAATAAGGAAAATAGTTGAACAGGTTAACATTTTCAAGTATCTGAATAGGATGGTTGAGGTGAAGGGAAATAAAATCTAGAATTATGGGGGGGGTTGCAGTCAACTGGCACAGAGGGTCGGGGTAGTTTGTGACAGAAGAATGCCAAAGAAGATGAAAAGTAAGGTATACAAAACAGTAGTGCAACCAGTACTACTTTATGGTTCAGAAACCTGGACAGTGAAGGAAGAGCAGTCTAGGAAGCAAGAGGTGATGGAGGCCAAGTGCCTCAGATGGGTGGAAGGATGCACACTGTGGGCCAGATAAGGACATTAGAGTTGAAGCTCAAGTAGCTCCAATTGCAGAGACGGTCAAAGAGAATATATTGCAGTGATTCAGGCACACATGCATGAAAGCCGAAGACAATATGGTGAAGACGATTTGAGGCAGACAGGAAGAAGGCAAGAGAAAATAAGGGCATCTAGCAAAGAGATGGATGGGTTTTGTGAGACAAGACATTTGATTATCAGGTATCATTGTCAAAGAAGTCAGAGTAGTAGCACTAAATTAAGAGTGATGGTTACAGTTGTCAGAACCCCCCAATCCCACACAGAAAATGAGAAAAATGGGGTTGATGATGATGATGATGATGAGTGGGTCTCATTAAGAAGCTTAATGCACAGTTGCATCTTGCCTGGGTGGGCACTATGTCCTGGGCATGGAGGTTTAAACCTGCAAGGCACGGTCTTAGAGGATGAAATGAAAAACAAAACAGTTTTAGATCCCAGTTATTAGGCAGAGGAAATTGCTTAAGCATATTTCAAGTGAGAAGACATTAGCAGGGAATGTTTCTGACATCTTATAAAGATGTATATAGTGTGAACTGACAGGTCCACTTGATTTGGCTATGTGACTAAGGTAATTTCTAGGTGGGCTAATAATATCTAAAGTAACCAAGCAGAGCTGCTTCATTCTTGTCAGTTGCATAGTCTATGTAAAATTCTAAGGATGATAGCTAGTACACCCTGTGGGAAGGAACTAGATCTTGATAGTTTGAATGCAAAGTCATCTAAGGCCCTAGCTAGGCAAATACGTGCATCCCTTCAGAAGGTGTTTAATTACTTTATGGGGCAAATGAGTATTAATCAGTCCTCCACAGTTTTGGTGATCACAGTACTTCCTAAGCTGGACAAATGCATCCTTAGTACCACAACTCATAAGTGGTGCACATACCTACTACTGAGCAAGGATTCAAAGTACACCAACAACAAAAAACAGTATCCCGCATTCGTATAAATATCCCTAGCCAGAAAATTCCTTTTCAACTTCCCAGACCAGTTTCACCACTTGGCGGCACCAGTGCATCTGACACCAATGACACACGAAGACACCAATGTGGTGAAACTGGTCTGCTGTTTTGTTTCTTTCTTCAGCAGTACTGTATTGTGATTGTTTGTTTGATGCCTGCTGGTTTAATATGCAACCATTTGGTATCAGGATGTCATTTTAATCTATGTTTTCACTGGTGAAATTAAAACTGGAAAGTTGAAAAGGAATTTCCTGGATAGATTATTTCATGCTGAATTAACTGCTTGAAAATGGTAAGTACTATGAAGACTGTTTACATTTTATTGGGAAGTTTAAAAGGAAGTTTATGGCTACATTTTTTTTTTCCAAACAGATTTCCTGTTTGATAACAGTCAGCATTTCGAGACCATTCATAATGGAAATGGACTCTCTCTGCATTATGCCGTACTACACCTGACTTTAGAGATATTTATACGAGTGTTGGATACTTCTTTTTGTTGTTGGTGTTATATATGTGCCCATTTCACTGCTAAAATAGTCTAGCAGATTGGCTAAAAATGATCCAGCCTTCCTTTATACTACATCCACAAATAGAATTCCTCAAGGGTGATCCAGTAATGATCATCTCTGCAGCCTTCAGTTCTATATTCAAGATTTTAAAAAGATACCAGAGCCTGTGGCATCCTTTTAATAGAATTTTGAAATGGCATTTGATTCGATCAGTTGTCTGTGCTTGTAGGAGGTAAAGAACCTCATTGGCTTTTGTCCCTCCCTTTATACAAGCAGTTAAGGTCTTGTACCAGGGCCCATCTGCAGTGGTTCTAATAAACAGTAGTCTGTCACCCACCTTTAGTTGTTTTAAGTGTATGAGGCAAGGCTGCTTGCTTTTGCCTGCACTCTTTTTATTGGAATTGAAACCATTGAAAAAGAGGCTGTATTAGCAGCATGAGTTCTAAGATTGGTCTCTACATGGCATATGGCTGCATTGTATTGATGCAGGATCCAATTCAGGATGCCCATCAGGTGATGTTTGTTCTTGGGGTCTTCTTAGCTCTTTTGGAGTTGCATCTAAACACTGACAAAATGGAAATTCTTGCTATGAATAAAGTTGCTTTGCGAGTTAAAGCATCATCATCATTATCACCACCACTACCCATACCTCTCAGTCTCTTAGCACAAGAAATCTGAACAAAGTCTAAAATAACAGGGGTGGACAAAGGCACAAAAATAGGGACAGATTTTAAATATTGCTGTTATAAAATGAGAAAGTTGCTAGAATAACAGAATTTGTTTTAGAGTGCACTTTCTGAAGGATATTAATTCTGAAACTTAAATGTATGTCATTATTTAGTGACTTCAACACCCCCCCCCCCCCCATGATTTCCCAGCAAAACAAACATTTTATGTGGAACAGACCAAAGAAATGAAGTAAAAATCTGGACATTTTACAAAAAACTGGACAGTTGAGAGGTATGTCACTACCCGACAGGTAGAGTACCACCTGAACCAAGTATTATGGTGTCATTTCACAGAATGAAGTAGGCCTTTGGGCTGACATCACTCTCTATAGGCACTGGGCTAAGATTCATATTTGGCTGTACAGCTGCAGTAGACAAGGTCAGCTTTGTTAGGCAGGGTGGCCTTGGTACAGTTTAGGCACATCTCTGTTCTGAGTAATAACAGTTGGCTGATCACAATTTCCAAATCGGTGTCAATTTGTTTGTGATAAGAACATATAACAGGTCCACAAGCATGCAGAGTTAACACTATCCAGGTATATAGGACTGGACATTTCTGACTAGGGCTTTTATGCCAATTCCTTAACTTTAAGTCATATATTTGGAATCAATCATTCGGGCAAATGTAGAAGCTAAGATACAGCAAACATGCCTTAAGTGGTAGATTGGTACCCTAAATATCCACCTGGTCACCTAGTAGGGTGGTCAGCTATCAAGGTGACATTCCATCAGCTATACAAGCTGTAGTCCCATGCTCATGTCTGGGATTCCACTCTTCCTATATGGCATTGCCTACTATTTTAAGTGGACATTAGACCACGGTATGGGGAGATGTATAAGAAGAGATACAGAATGAAGGCACTAGGAGATCTGGCCCAGGAAGTTGGGGGAAGCAGGGTTTCTGATTCTTTTAATTTCTTACACAGATGTTATGGGGTGGAAGCACAACATTTTTAGAAGTATTTAAAGGTATGCTATATTGTTTTCAGGTCAGTGTTTAAGTACCTGGTGAGTCTGCATCCTGTCCCATTATTCCATGGCCTTCAGAAGACAGGGAGCCAAAAAGAGTCTGCTTAAGGCCCTTAAGCATCTCAGATTTATCTTTTAGAAATCTTACTAATAAAGATTCCATTTAATTTGCTAGAATGCAGGATGTATCAATGGTGGGGGTCATTATGAATCACTAAGAAGGGGCTAGTAGATTGACAAATCATTTCTTTCCCTTGTATATCTATTTTGTTCTTTGAGAGGGGTTATTGAACCCCACGTCTATCAGTTCAGAAAGGTTTCAGGGATACAGTACATTGAAATGGATGTGTGTATTAACCCAGGTCTGATACCCAATTTGAGAATGTTACTGGATACAGGTACTATGCCAATCTTTGGCAGATATCCTTTCCACTTGGTTGAAAGATGATGTCCCATATTTGGCAGCTGTATTCCTGCTTTGTGAGGTCTGCATGGCTTAGGGTCAAAGAGGAAATGTTAAAACTTTCATTTATTCAGCTAGCTAACACCATCTCTTATTGAACAGTTAGATGGGTACAACAGAGAGAACAAGAAATATAATGTATGACATGCTGAATGAATTAAATGTGACTGTCGTTCACCAAAGCCCTGTACAATGTTTCTTCCCTGTTTGGGAAGTCGGTACGAGAGACTTTGGTCCAGAGTGAGGAGGGGGGGAAGACACTGCCATTGGGATCCACTTCTTTTACCCTCAAAGATCCTTTTCTAGGAATTAGTGAGGGGCTAAGAAGATGTGGTTCTGGAAATCTCAGGCATTTTCCTGGGACACTCAGGACTCACCATCCCCTAGAGGCAGAGGGGGTTATAATAGACACCACCCTAGAGGCAGAGGGAGTCTGAGAAAGTACGGGTCTCAAGGACCATTTTCAGACAGACCCACACAGCAGCTCTGAAGGGCTGCCTGACTGCTCTTCTCTAGAAGGAGTCGGGATCCAGTTATTGCTATACCCAATGGAATAGGAGTCCATAACAAAGGATTGTTGGGTGTTGCAGATCATATCCAGAGGCTGTTCAATCCCGTTCCTTAAACCACCCCTTCCAAAAAACACCTCCTGGATATTCCAACCACGCAAAGGGAGGAAGCAGCACTAGAAATAGAAAAGCTACTAATAAAATGAGTCATCCAACCTGTCCCCCTCGACCACTCTAGATCAGGCATTTATTCCAGGTTCTTTTTAGTGTCAAAGAAAACGGGGGACCTAAGACCCATTTTGGATCTATCCACCTTGAACTTCTCAGTTGCCAAGGCAAAATTCTGGATGGTCACACTTCAATTCATCCTGCCCTTCCTGCAGGCAAATGACTGGATGTGCTTGATCGACTTCCAGGATGCGTACTATCATATCAATATGGACAGGTGCTTCTGGCTAGGAGCCAATCATTATCAGTTCAGAGCCCCTCTCCCTTTGGTCTCACCACAGCCCACAGAGTGTTCACCAAGGTGATGGCAGTAGTAGCGGCTCACCTGCGACTTCAGGGTATTCAGGTTTTCCATTGCCTGGTCAATTGGCTCCTCACTGCCCCTTCCAAACATCAACTTTGCTAAGCCAGGGATTACTTCCTTCTCCTAGAACAAAGGTTGGGCATCACCATCAATCTCAGTAAGACATTGCTGATCCCAGTTCAAACCTTAGACTTCACTGGGACTTGCTTAGACATTATCCAAACAAAAGTTTTCCTTACTCCAGACAGGATACACAGCCTGAAGCTGCATGTTCTTTACATCCTACAAGCTCAATCTCTGACAGCAGAAATGGTACTGCGGGCAATGGGGCCTGTGGTGGCCACTATCAGTCTGCTACCTTTAGCATGCCTTCACATGAGGATTCTTCAGTGGACTCTGGCAGTTCAATGGTTCTTGTTAGGTCTGCCATTGTCTCATCCTGTTTGAATCTCCCAAGTGTGCAGGGACTCTCTTCAGTGGTGGATTTATTCCCCGGACCTAGTCCGGGGATGTCCCTTTCTCCCGTCATTCCCCAGGGCCAAGGTGACTACAGAGGCATCCCAACTCGGGTGTGGGGGGGGGGGCACTCCTTGGGAAGGACAGTCCAAGGCACATGGTCCTCATCTTAGACCAGTTTGCATATCAACGTCCTTGAGATGAGGGCTGTGCATCTCTCATTGCAGGCTCTTCATGCCCATCTTCCCCCTAGGAACAGTTGCTATCCAGACAGACAACATGTCAGTGGTCTGGTACATCAGCAAACGGGGAGGATCTACATCTTACCCTCTTTGTCATGAAGCCATGAGAGTGTGGGAATGGGCAATCTCCACCGGCTTTTTCTGGTGGCAATGCACATTCTGGGATGGTCCAACATTCTAGCGGACAGGCTCAGCAGATCTATCATGATGCCTTACGAGTGGTCTCTGAATCCTTCAGTGGCAAACAGATCTTTCAAAAGTGGGGTCAGCCTTGCTGCGATCTAGTCACATCTCCTTCCAATGAGAAATGCGGCAACTTCTTCGCTCTGACCCCCCCCCCCCTCAGGGGGAAACCCCAGAGATGCTCTGATTCATGCTTGGCCTCCGAGTCTTCTGTATGCTTATCCTCCTCTACCCTTGATACCAAAATTTCTTTGCAGGCTGGGGAGCTTTGTGATCCTTATTGTCCCATTCTGGCCTCTCCAAGTCTGGTTTCCCTCTCTATGGTCTCATCTAGTAGCTCCACCATGGACATTGGATCCACTTCCGGATCTCATTTCTCATTCCTCAGGGATTCTCCATCCAGACCTGGACAGTCTGAAGCTCACAGCTTAGCTGCTCGAGTTCCCATGATTAGTAGGACTCCTATTCTATCTTCTCCCATTAAAAGCATTCTGGTGGTGGCTCATAAGGCTTCTACCAGGAGGTTATACTGTAGCAAGTGGAAACATTTTTCTGTATGGGCTTTGCAGCATGCATTGGACCCCTTTACTGCTCCAGTTTCTGTGGTGTTGGAATTTTTGTTGGGGATTTTTCAACAAGGCACCAGTTCTTCCACAGTTAAAGTCCAACTGACTGCAATTTTCTAACTTTCATGTGGGGAAAGTATGACTTTGGATTCTTCTAAACTTTGCAAGATTTTCCTTAAGGGTACCTTTCTTCTGAGACCCCCGGTGAAGGATCCTATGCCTCCATGGGAGCTTACATTAGTGCTTCAAGCCTTAGTCTCATCCCCCCTTTGAACCTGCAGCTTCAGTAGATTTGCAGTTTCTGTCTTGGAAGACTGCATTTTTAGTTGCCATTACTTTGGCCAGAAGAGTGTCAGAACTTCAGGCACTATTGATCAAGGTTCCTTATATGATTTTTCATAAGAATAGAGTGTCTTTGCATGCTAATCCATCTTTTCTTCTCAAGGTAGCATCAGAAGCCAATATTAATCAGACGATAAATCTCACAGTCTTCTTTCCAAATTTTCAAAATAAGGGAGAATATAAATTACACTTGTTGGATGTACATAGACAATTACGATTCTATTTGCACAGGACAAAAGCCTTTTGTAAATCTGACCAACTTTTCATTTCTTACTCAAAACTCTTTTTAGGGAAGCCAATCTCCAAAGTTACTATTGCCCGCTGGATTTCCCAATGTATTATTCGGGCGTATTCTGTCAGGGGAATTTCACCACAAGGTCAGGTAAAAGCACATTCTACCAGATCTATAGCTACTTCAGTGGCTTTTTGGTCCAGAGTGTTGTTGGATGATATATGTTTTGCAGCTACTTGGTCCTCATCTCATACCTTCATTTCACATTACAAACTGGACATCATACTAAGGAACAGGGCATCATTTGGCTCCACCATGCTCCAGAATATCCTTCCATGAGGGCCTCCCAGGTGTATAGTAGCTGGGGAATCTGCCCTATAGGTTGAAGATCAAATGAAGTTAACTACTTCAGATAAAAAAGTTATGTATTAACCATAACATTCCATCTGAATAGTTGTACTTCATTTGTCTTCAACCATCCCTCCCTCCTTCCCCCACCTTTGTCTGATTTGTTTGGGGATAATATAGATATAGAAGTTGGACACCTACAAGGTGTCCTTTGTCCTTCTCATTGTTTAGAGAGGCTTTTCCTGATAGTGACAAGGTCTTGTTGGGACGGGTGTGAGTAACAAGTTGGGCAGCAAACTCGATCTGAAGGGAGGAAGGAGGCAGTGGCATTATGGGTAAGGGGAGGAGCCTTGAGCTCAGATCAGATGTTGGATATATGGCTGAGTCGGATCCAATACAGATCCGTAACCCACAGGTTAAAGACAAATGAAGTACTACTCAGATGGAACGTTATAGTGAGTACATAACTTCTTTGTTCTATTTCTTTAACTTTTCCATTACTAATCCTGTTTTCTACTTTTTCTGTTTGTTTTCTTATTTTTTATATTGTAAAATGTTTCATAACTGGATGCCTTTGCCTGTATTTTTCCCAAATATCTTCAGTGCTGCTCTTTTTGTATTGATTAGTTTTGCTTTCTCCTTTGCATAAATATTGCACCATATTAAATCTTTTTCTTTCCATGTTCATATTTCTTCTTCAGATGTATCCTGCTCCTGCTGTTTCTCCTTACTTTGGTGGACTCGTTGTTCCATCATGCTGTGGTATAAGCTGTGTTAAACATTCTACACTAAAGCCTTCACTTTGCAGGTATCCCATAACTTCAGCTTCTATTTTTTTAACTTCTGCATTACTAATCTTGTGTTCTACATTCCCTCTTCGTGATCTTATTTTTTGTATTGTGAGATTTTCCATATCTGGATGCCTTTGCCTATGTTTCTGTTTGAATATCTTTGGGGTGGCATTTTTTGCACTGATTAATTTGGCTTTCTCCTTTTCATAAATATTATACTATATCAGATCTCTCTTTCTTTCCCATGTCCATATTTCTTTTTTATAACTTTCAAAAATCTCTAGATTTTGTTCTTTATAATTTTTGCACTTCTTCAGTCACTTCTTTTTTCCAAATGGCCCAAGGTTTTTTGGTTTATATAATGTTTTTCATAAATCTGTTGTATTAAAGAACACAATTTTTTATTTGAAGCTTCTGACAGTTTTTCTTGTGTAAGTATTTTGCTTTCTTCTAATTTATATCTTAACCTTTTTGTATATCTTCTGTCTGGAAAATTCCGAATTTCTTGTACAATAATAGTACACATTTTTTCCTTATTCTCAATAGCACACTGTCATCTTTATGATTCTTTTTTGGCCTATCACTTTTTGTGATTTCTGTGGACTGCTACTTCCTTCTACAATGGGGGGCTATCCTCCCCCTGGGCCTGGCTTAACCCCATTGTAAGAATGTTTCCATGTCTTGAGGATTCTACACTGTCATTTTTTCCAGTCCTGGCACCAGTGTGCCTACCAGGACTGGGCACTTTTAATTATGGGTCTTGTGTACCCAGCTATCTTTTTTATTTTTTAGCCTACTTCTGTCTATGATACAGCCTTATATATATTAGTGTCGTCTTGGTGAGATTTTATGAAAAACAGTGTCCATCTCATGAGGGTACTCACCAAGACTTGAGGATGAATTCAGTTCCAGCAATACTACTCTCCCTTGCTTGCTGATTTATCACCTGCCCATTCAGATCCCCTCATCTCTCTCTGTTTTTAATTTCTCCAAGTCTTTTGGGTTTCTAATACCATGACAGGAATGGACCGCATTCCTAAGTCAAAGTACGATTAAAGTTCATGAAATTAGTATTGTTTCACTCTTTGATGTTAGCCAAAAGTGCTGCAATTCGTACGATGTTACATGAATTGGTAACATATCTAAATACGATTGTAAATTTTTTTTTTATAAGACCAGTTGCTTCTTCTACTATCAGGACTGTCTGGGTATCTTTCTTCCAGATGGCTCTTGTTTCTGCCTGCAGATCGAGGTATTTTATGACTTTGTATCTCTCTGTGCCCAAGACACTGTAGTCACTAGGTGTGGTGATTTCAATGATCAATGCTACTTTTGTCTTCTTTTCTTGGACCACTATATCCAGTTTTCTAGCATTTATCTTTTGGACTGTTGGTATTGGGTGATCCCACGTGATGTAAACTTCATTTTCTATGATTCTCTGTGGCTCATGTTTCCAGTGTTTGTTTCTTTCTTATCCTCAATAGTCCACTCTGTCATCTTTATGGCTCTTCTTTGGCCAATCAATTTTTGTCGTTTTTGTGGACTACTACTTTCTTCTAAAACAGGGGGGGGGGGCATCCTCCTGAGCCTGGCCTGGCCTGGCCCCCTTGTATGATTGTTTCTGTATTTTGAGGATTCTACACTGTCATTTTTTCCAGTCCTGGCACCAGTGCGCCAACCAGGATTGGGCACCTTTTATCCTGGGTCTTGTGCACCCAACTATCTTTTTTATTTTTGATTTACTTCTGTCCATGATATATGCCATATAAATACAGTCTATATATCAGTCTTGCCTTGGTGAGATTTTGTGAAAAAACAGGGTCCACCTTGTGAAGGTTCTCACCAAGACTTTAGGATGAATTCAATTTCAGCACTACTACGCTCCTTTGCTTGCTGACTTTTCATCTCTCCATCAGGACCCATAATCTCTCCATCTGGACCCATCTGTGATATGAATGTGCTGATGAGAACAAATAGGCTGCAGGGCTGTCACCTGGGTTGGTAGTGCCTTGCATCCACCCCAAGAAAGGAATGAATTGGTCATTGAGGCAAAAGAAGATAAGCCATTATGCAAGACCCAGAGGACAAAAAGATGAGGGCAGTAAAAAGGAAGAAGAGATTATTCTGCAGTGGGAGAACATGCTTTAAGGAGAGGAGTGAAAAGAAAGGTAGCCTGTTTGCGAGAAGATTGAGTAAAAATGACTGTCCAGTGGTAATGAGAGATGGTTAGTTTGGGAATGTATGAGGGCTGATGGAATATGGAGGACAGGTAAAATATTTTAGCCAGTTAGAGATGGGCAAGATTTTTAATCATTGTAAGAAAATGAACCCAGAACTGGAAATAACAGAGTAGGGAAGTACATAGTATTGCTATACCCAGAAATGGATAGTCAACATGGTAAAAGGGAATTGTATGTCAGCAGACAAGACTATTGAATGGAAAGTATAAAAATGGAATGATGGAGAGAAAGATACCCACAAACAAATGAATGTAGTTTCACTAGATCAACTGCACTGTTTCTCATTAGAATAAGACAAGGAGATTGGGTGGAGGTTACAGGGAATAATCTCGGATCATGCACATGTGGTCTTACCATTTGACACAGTGGTTGGTATTGGGAAGACTGGCTAGAAAATGTTACTGGTGGGAATGGAAGGTGAATGTAACAGAGAAAAAAAGAAAACCTAGAAACAAAACAAAATACTAGACAAGCACTTGGAGAGACCATAAGATGCCTAGCCATATGTACCTTTAAGCAACAAACGTAACAGTTCTTGCATTTAATAGTGCTCACCTCCCAAGTTGTACAGGGATACATATGACAACCCTGGTGTAAATCTGTGTCTACACATACAGTCATTGAGACTCATCTTAATGGTAGCCAAAGTAGTACTACGTTTGATTTGTAGTGGTAACTTATTCCATAGGCTGGGAATATGCTGAATTTAGGAACCTTTTCCTCTAGTGAGTCTTGTTTATTTGTTGGTATAGATTTAGGTCCTTAGTTCAGGTGTTAGAAAGTCAATGGCTTTGCGAAGAAATAAAACATGAGATAGGACTGGATCTTTCAAGGCTTGAAAAGCATGACACAGGCCACCTCCCAGTAACCTGTAGACTACTGAATATATGGAGAGTCATGCTAATGTATTGGGATAGCTGAAGGATTTAAGATCTTTCATTTTTTGTTAGAAAGCTTTGGGGCCTTTCCAGTTGAGCAATATGATTATATTTGTACCTAGCAAAGGGAGCATTGTATTCAGTGATGGGTCTGATAAGGGAAGAGTACAGTGGCAGGATTACTTCTTTGGACCTTGAACATGTTCTCTTGGAAATTAACTGAGCCAGATAGAATTTCCTGACTATGGTGGAAACATGATAATCAAATAAGAGAGAGAGATCTGCATAAGTGTCTAGGTCTCTCATGACTGTATCTGTCTGAAGAGGAGTATCGTAACATAGGAAGTGAAAGCAACTTTTCTGCCAAATGTTCTATGCTACACTTTTTTAATTTAGTTTGAGGCCATTTTTGATACACCGTGTATGTGCACATCCCAACTTTTGCTGGAGCTGTTTTGTATCACTAGATGAACAGATAACACGGCCCATCTTTGACTCACCAGAAAACCTGGCTGAAAACACTTCTGGGATGTTGGCTTGGATGTCTTCAAAAACATGCCAAACAGGAGAGGGCCCAGAAATTATTCTTGTGGCATCCCATTAGTTACAATTTTATATTTAGGGGAACCAGCAACTTACACAACTTGGGATCTCTTGGATAGCCAAATTGCAATCTAGCATACGATGTAAGGTTTTCATTAAACTTGTCTAATTTTTTAATAATACCAGCATGGGGGCTAGTGTCAAAAGACACCTAGGTAGAGATAAGCAGTGTGCACAGAATGACCATTGTCCCCAGATCCTGTAACAATCTTAATAGGTTCAGGCAACAGAACAGCTCTTCACAAAACTTATCGGATTAGGGGACAGCACTGTCTCATATTGGTGAGTACTAGCTTCAGGTATTGTTGAACCTCTGGTGGGTGCCCACACTATCTGGTCAAGGGTATTTGTGTTAATAAAGTTCAGAAATCATTGTGCCTGTGAGTATGAGGCAGGATACGTTTCCTCATCTATAGATAGGTGGTTAAATTCTCCCATGAATAGGGTATTAGGTTTAATGATGTGTGTCCCCAGTAGGTCTAGGTACTTATGGGATTCTAAGGAAGTAGAGGGTAACCTATAGCTTGCTAAGATATGGTATGGGACTTTGTCTATGGTGATTTGCACTTGGATAAATACAGGGCATCATCCTGTTAAGTAAGCTACAGTTTATGCTTGTTGATAATATAGAGACTCCTCCACCTTTTGTCCCTGTCAGTGCAGCTGATGGTCTAAATGTGTGGAAGGCACTGAATTCTTGCACTGCTCGAGTAATTTCTGTGAATTTAAACCATGTCTTGGTAACAGCACAGATGTCTGTATTCTTCAGTGAGGAGAGCTTGTAGGTTGTGGAGTTTCTTGTTAGGATCCTAGCATTGAGAGCAGCACCTCTAGGTTTGTTTGGATTTTATTTATTTGCTATGTCGGTAGGTTTGTCAATTTGACGTTGCCTAAAAAGCCTCTAAGGGGGGGTTGATAAAGTTTTAGCCAATATTCAGAAGTCTGGGGGAGACAGATTCAAACCATATTTTGTAAAACAACACGGTTTGTTAACTATGTCCTCCCATGCTGACAAACACTGAATCATCCTGGAAGGACAACAGAACCTAAGCCAATTTTTGAAGTCAGTCATCTTTTGTTTATACTGTGGTATCATCCTTTGTGAAGGTAGAATGCTGCTCAATGCAAGGCACATATTCAGGGAGATAAACAATGTCTCTCTTCATATATTAGGGAAGTACATCTCAGGTCATTAATGCCTACATGGACTATGATAGAAATACTGGTAACGGTGGTTTAGTGACTTGTGTACATGTGTAACTTGAAAGATCCTGGCTCTAGATAAGCGGCTAACCATTATCTTCTCTTCGTTCAGTCGTATGAGTGGGGCATCTATGTCTCATACAATGGAGTCCTCTGTGACAAGAGTTCTGAGTAATGTGTTTGCTTGCCTTATGGGCTTTGCTGTTGGGGCTGCACTGGGTGTAGGCATAGGTGTGGTGTTTAGAGCTGATTTTGGTGAATGCTTTAGAGATTGTTGACAATAGGCATTGTCATTTATAGACTTAGGAGGTCTTTGAGTTTTGGGAAGATTGCTTTTAGTGCCTCAGCACAGGTTAGTGTGTGTGAGTGTGTGCTCTTGACAAAGTTGTTTGTATTCAAGATTTTTGCTTGCAGTGAAATTGTGGGCATCACTCACATATTGTTTTTTATTTATTTATTTTAAGAATTAAATGGCTGTCTATGAGCATGACACGATTAATCAAGCTGGCCACAGAGACAGTTGGAAATTACATATCCACGTTGTCTCGACCTGTATTTGGGTGGGCTACTGTATGTTGTGGACTAAAATATATAAAGGTCTTCTTGGGTGGTCTCTGAGTTCTGACACTAGACTAGTTTAGATTGTACTGAGATATGATAGTGTTGTTTAATGTGTTTAATGTGCAAACTAGCTGCTTTAAGTTTGTCTTTGTGCTTTGTTTTAGCCACACTAAGTTATAGGTTTCAGGTCTAAACATAGTTTTATAGATAAAATTTACTTTCTGGGCATCTGTGTCTGTAAAGGGCATTGCTAACCTCTTGATATAAAAAAAACAAGAAAGATTGCTTGCGAGTGGAATGTTGCAACAAACAAGTTAAACAAACTACATTGACAATGCAATTTCAAGTATTTGGGACTTTTAGAATGATTTAAAGGGAAAATCAACAAATAAAGCAGCAGCACTCTAGTTAACTGAAGTGCAGAACAATGAAATAGATGTCTTATCTGCCAAGGGTGGAGCAGGATTAAATCAGGATGCCATCAGACTGTGGCAATGGCACCAAGCAGATTGCAGCTCAGGGACAATGAGCAGGAGACAATTTGTAGTAAGGGAGGTTTACTCAAGTGCAGTACTGGTTTGCTGGGTGAGCACTTAGTATTATGGATATATGGAAAACAATGGGTGGGAAAGTAATTAAGTAGGTTACACAACAGACAGTAGCAATGAAAGAGGAGAGGGATGGACTTTGGAAGTCAGATTACTGTAAGAGGTGGAAGCCAGAGATGCAGCCTTTTAAAACCACAGTAAGAGAAGGGAGGGAGGGTTGGAGAAAAAATTCAAAGTGGAACTCTTGTCCTAAGGTTAGAATTTCAGAAACTTTTCTCAGTGGGAACTGAGGCAGACTCAAAGAACAGTGGAAAAAACAGCAGCAAGTTTAACAGAAAGGCACTGGAATGCAACTTTAAGAGTGCATGTAAGGCTGGTGAGGTTGATTCATCCATAATTACCCGGGGTCTGCAGAGGGGTCACCCTTATGTTAGAGAGTCACAGTGACTGTTCTCCAGGCATGAGGAACAAACCCTATGGTTAGGTTGAACGGTTTTAAGTAGAGGTTCAGATAGAACCCACTTTGCACTGATGAGAATGCAGTCTAGTATGTTATCTGTCCCTTGGAAGCATGTTTGGGTGATTTCAAGGAAAATAAAATTCTCAGGGATTGTGGGGGCAACAATGGCGATAGGAATAGTAAAGTTAGCACTAAATTTGTCTGCTAATATATTAGATATATCCTTGAGGTCAGAATGAGTGATATTACTTTAGATGACCTCATGATATTGTGGGACATTATTTCTTAATTTTCTGACATAACCAAAGAAAGATTTGCAGTTTCCTTTGAATTTGTAGCAACTTTAAATTCATACTCACTTTTACATTTTCTAATAATGTTTTTAAGTTCCTTGTTGGCATGTTTCAATATTATCTTAGGTACTGAGATGGGAATTTCTTGCAACTTTTTATTATTTTCCTTATTTTGTTTTACAGTTTATTTAATATGTGATTTCTACTAAAAAGCTTTATTTTATTTATTTATTTAATATTTGTTTACCAGGAAAGTCTAACTTGGAGCAAAGCCAATTTTCAATGGCGGCCCGGGGAGAAATGCTCCAGATGCATGTCTTTATAATGAGGGAAGAAACCCACACAAAATCAGGAAGGACATGCAGACTCTACACAGAAGGCACTTCAGCCAAGAATCGAACTGGAGAACCTCTTGCTGTGAAGCAACAATGCTACTGCTGCACCACTGTGCCATCCTTTTATACTGCCAGAGTTTATACCTGAATTTACTGTGATATTTACAGTAGGTAGGTGCTGACTTTTCTATGCAATTGTTCAGGTGCTGGGAAAGGCCAGAGGTGAATGTTGTTCATTTGTAAGTGATTGTTGAGAAGTTTGCATAAGTCTTCTACAAACTGAAATAGGTTGCCTTGGAGAAGTACCTAAAGATGGTCTCATTTCATGATAAGGTGGTACCAGTAGGCCTGACAGAGATGATGACTTATTTGTGGACAGATTTAACCAGGAATGAGGAGATGCTGGGTGGGTTATAGGTGGGGCCAGGCTGGTAAGGATTAGGTAAAGGATACAGGAAGTTTGAATGAGCAATATATGTGAAGTATAATGTTTGTAAATGTGAATTTATTAATACAGTTTGATTACTTTTATATAAATGTAGATTTTCTTATGTCACAGGTGATAATTCAATAAAGTTGTTTAAAAAAATAATTTGCAACAGTGCATTGGTATTAGTGAAGTCTAGGAAATTAGTTCTAGCAAATAGTTAAAGTAAAGAAGCATTGAAAGGAAATTAGGTGGATAAAGACAGGTTAGACTTGATGTTATGGAATAGTGTGTAGGGATCTCAAACTCCAAATCTTATGGGAACTAAATAAAACTTTTCTCCTATAACAGGGTTCACTCCCCCATACACAGAAAAAGCATCACAAATAGGTTTTACCAATGTATACTTGGAGGGGGCCCTCATTTGAATTTCGAGTGTGGGGGCAATGTTAGAATTATATCTTGGAAATATTAAATGTTACAGTCCTTCCTTCAGTGCACTGGGCATGCTTTGCATATTTACATTTTGTTTGCATTTATTGGTTTGCTATTGATATATTTGATGTTTTTGTTATATACGATTAAATACTACAAAAAAGACATTTTAATTTGCTGTGAATTTACTTTACAGCCTCATGAAAGCTAAAAGTGATACCTTGTCTGGTATATTCTGTGTCCAGAGTTGCTTTTTATCACAAGGGCACTGACAGCATTTACAACAACTGGAAGCTATAGCTCTTAATAGCAGGGGCAGCTCGTCCTATCGGACTGCCGGTCTGCAGCCCTCCCACCTAGAAAATAAAACAAGAAAAACAATCCGTGAAACAAAAAATCTATTCAGACTACCTTTATCGGCAGTCGGAATGCAGAGAAACAGGTACCCAGCAACCTGTGCTATAGGATACCCAGAGATCTGTGCGGTCAATGACCGCACAGAACAGAGGAGCTCCGGACTGCTTCCCTTGCAGTCAGAGCCAATGAGGAGTGAGCTGAGAGCTCTCTCTCAGCTCTCGCGGGGATTTCGCTGCACGGGCGTCGTGTAGAGCGATTGGTTCTGTTGGCTGGATTATATGGCTTCCGTGCAGGTCGGTCGCTGGCTTCAGAAGGTAGGTGCAGACATGGTCAGACAGTCGCTGGCTTCAGAAGGTAGGAGACATGGTCGGACGGTCGATCGCTGGCTTCACGTGTGTGTGTGTAGGTATAGGAAAGTGCTGTAGAAGGGCAGATACTGGCATCATTACATGACCTTTCTTCCATGTGCTGACAACCAGAATATTCTTAATATTACACTTCACCGGAGATAGTTTCTTCAGCTCCTGCTAGCCCTTCTAATACAATCCTTGTTGTCAGGTTAAAAAACGGTTTTCATGCCATGATGGCATAAGTCAAATATCCAGCGCAGTGATCTCCAGACAGTCTGGTAGCTTGCAAGCTGTGACCCTGAGTAGTTGTGTAAAAGTAAGAGGGTGTGAAAATGTATATATTTTTGTAAATATTAGCTGCAGTCTAGCAAGAGAAGTAGAAATGTGTTTGTGACACAGAGATGTAATATATGTTAAAAATGTGTATAAATCTTGATTTGATTCTAATTTTACTGATATTGGAATCACAACTGATGAAAGAAAGATGAAGTTGAGAAAAAAATCGGCATTTATTGTCTTATACCACTTCAGCTGAGTGACCACAATCAGTCAGGAAAGGGAAAAAAGCATGTTCATTTTTAGCACATCAGAAAATCATACATGTGGTATTTTAGACTGCAACAGAAAGTCGGTGGTATTAAACAATCAAATCCACAATAAAGCACAGCAATGAAGTTCCAGTAAATATGCCACGATCCAAACTGATGCATATTGTTTCTTTTATTTAATAAAACAACACAATAGGTTTAGCGCTTTCATCTACAAGGATGTAGACCTCATCAGAACAATAATCCCACAAATAAATGAAGTTTATATACTTTAAAACCCGCCATTTTACAATTGAATAATTAATCATCTAATATACACTTAAAGTAACATGTCTATATATCAGTATAGATATGTATTATGGTATTAAACAATGCAATGATCAAATGGTGTAATAATTACACCAGCAGGATTCAAGTACCGCAGCAATATTTTTGTAACTGCACTGTTATATTACCATAGTATCTTAGAAAAGAAACCCTATTCAGTGATCATTTCTAAAGAAGCTAAAATGGCCTACAATGGAACCCTGTAAAACTCCAGATACAGTGCAGACAGCACAAGGATAGAGATGAACGATGACCTTCATGACAGTTCAGTTAATGGTTTAATCAAACTGTAATCTTTCAATTATTGTACAATAGTGAATGGAGACAAATGAAGTCTGACAAGCGGACCTAGATGGAGAAGAGCCTTTAATCAGTGTCTACTTCAAAATCAGGTAAAGACAGATTCAGTAAGTCTTCTTCTCTGAACATTTTCATTCACCAAAAGTACACCAGAATGAAGGCTAGCTGTTCTGAGGTACTATAGTTGCTATCAACATGAACATTGTTTTATTTTCTTGGGGAAAAGTTCTACCCCCACCAGTGATATTTGTATATCAGAGATTAAACACATAAGTATATACATTTGTCTTTTTCTTTTCTGACCATTTAACAAATAGACACACGTGCGGACACACAAACATATCTTCAGTTATGTGGCTTATACTGTCCAATGTCTGCACTGCAGGGTCTCATATTGAGGCCACTTTTCCTCTAGGAATGTCTGGTAAATTGATGTGTGCATTTCAGTCGCCTGGTATCGTATCTGGTCTGGATAAATATGGATGTGAACTCAGAGTTTGGAATTTCCTGATAGCTCATCAAAAGAAGAAGATGCTAATAATACCAGCAATGGAAGGAACATTTCCTCTGTTTATAACACTTTAGTTTTCAAAGTGATGCTAATTTAAGAACACATCATTACATATACCAAGTTCATGAAGCTATTAAGTCCTACTGAAAACTATAGATTATTTCCATTATAGAAACATCATGACATTTTCAGATGTAAATAAGCCCGGAAGTAGGCAAGGCAACAAGGGAGATTTCTTTTCATTTTGTTTTATTTAAATATTGGGGAACAGCAGAGGCAGAACCTGATATGCTGTTTTAGTCAGTTTTGCATGCTGCAGAAAGGGATCCTTACAAAATGCAATGCATGTGCAGAAAACAACAACAATTTGCCTGACATTTTAATGTACAAGTGACATTTGTAAGAACATCTAGAACTTCTAGACTGGACAGGAAAATGTGTGTACACGTCTGTTTGGCGAGAAAGTGAGAGCTACAGCTGCAAGGAAAGAAAGTCTATGATTTCTGTCTTGCACTTCTTAAGGATATATTTAATCTGTAACTTCAGTTTGTACACATTTCTAGCCTTTCTGTACCTGTAACTAAATTTGTGACTTACTCATCTGCATGTTCATATGTGAACTATTAATTAAAAAAAAAGCTCTTGCTCTGCCTTTAGGTTAATAGTATCTGGTGCTGCTTGTTTTGCCTATGATATCGTACTGCAGTTTTAATTCAGTTAAAAAATGCCAGTTTAATCCTAATATAGCCCAAACTTACTTATCAAAGCTCATCTTGTAGAACTCCAAACTTCTAAAATTTTCTTTACAAAATGAATAAACTAGCTGAATGTATGTATGTTTATATATACATACATATATATATCTGTATATATCTATATATATATATATATATATATATATATGTAGCAACTTTCCAAAATTATACAAGCAATGTTTAATGTGTCCCTGGTTTTTGGCCTTTTGACCCCCCCCCAATAAATTTGGCTTTTTCCAGATTTCTTGTGCTGCGAAGTTGAGATGCAGTTGAGTATTGAATAGATTTTACAAGGAGCTGCAGGTGAAGAGAAGTTTAGTGCTGCTTATGCTAAGTCAGCAATACCACTATGCCAAGTTGTGTACTTGCTTTTGATGCAGAAGGTTGTTGGTTCTACTCCCACAAGGGGTGAATGCTGCCATACTGAAAAAGTTAAGATACTAACTATGAGCCTGTGATCAGTTTGCCATCCATTTCCTATTGCAATATTACTAGCTTATCATTTTAATGTAATGTAGGCAATTTATTCCTCAGGGGCATCAGACACTTTATTTTTCGATGAAACCAGGAAATATAAAGGTGTTTGCTAGCAGCAACCTCTTCATTAGGTACAGATTTATTTAATGTGGAATTATTTAGATGACTTTTTTACTTCTTCAGAGATTGTGCATATTTACTGATAATGGTGGACTGTAGAATTGTGCATATGTACTGATAATGGTGGACTGTAGAAGTTTGAGTAGACTTTTATGATGGAAATGTTCTGAATCGGGTAGTTTTGTCATTATTGATGCATGCGTTTTGTTTCATTGTTTACTGGAAAGATGTTCAAAACAATAGGAAGGTGTATCAAAGAGCACATGTATGTTTCATATGCAAGGGGCCTATGATTTGAGAACAGCCCAGAATTAATCTTTATCTGCCACTGGTAAAATGTATTTTCTCTGAATGTTTGTTTCAATGCTGTTTCAATGAATGTGAGTTTCAAGGCAGGGCATTTTTAATGCTAAGTTTGTTTAGCAGATGTCTTAGTGTTTGTGCTGTAAAATGCAAAATTAAACCTTCAAATGAAGTCCAAATCATCATAGAAGTAAGTCAGTATGCACATTAGTGTTTATGGTAAATGGAGTGAAATAGCCAAGTAATGGATCATTGGAATGGCTGCAGGGGGAGGCTCCATTCGACCATGATTTTGTGAGGGAGAAGGGCGGCAAACTTAGACAGCCCCAGCTGAACTATACCTCCCAACTCTCAGACTTCATAACCTTCAGAAAAATGCATGCTAAAGTAAGACCTGTTGTTCTATCAACTGTCTCAGTTTATACAAGAGCAATTTTTAGTACTGTTTATATGTTCCCCCAATATATTTGGCCTTGTCCAGATGTATTGCATTAACAGGTTGAGAGGTACATGCAAATAAATTGCTTTATAGAATTAGGCATAGCCAAACCTCTCAACTGTCTCTGATTTTGGCTCAAATAATAATCCCTCCGCAAAATAGCAATTTTGGAAGAAAACATGGAGGGTTTACAATTAAGAAATAACTGTAATAATTAGTTATAGATTACTTTTATTTCAGAAATGCACGTAGATTATTTTATTTTGTCAGCTGCTCAAGTTAGCAGTACTAATATTAAAGTGTCCCTTCTTTGACAGGTTCCCAGCTGTATTGTGTGGCTATTTTATATTTTTACATCACATTTTTGGTCCATTTTTTGTAAAATTGTTTTTTTTTTTTTTTGGCAAATTAGTGACAAATCATTAAAGACTGAAGTTAGAAAATAATGACAGACATTTGAGTTTCAGATTCCATACCATTCAGAAAAGTCATACTAATGCAAGACCTATTCTATTATCTTTCTATGTTTATAAGAGCAATATTTTAAAAATTGTCCTTATTTTTGGGCCTTTGTCCCACTTCTTTGTATGGCTTTGTCCAGATTTCTTGCTCTGAGGTTGAGAGGTATGACAAATGTGTCAGGGTCATCACAGTCAGCCAGAGACATTTCAAATTGTGACATACTTGTTGCACTCCACTCCCCCATGTAGTGACTCTGGATGTGTTGAAGCAAGGCAAGGAGTAGTTAAGCAGTGTAAATGTGCAGAGTACCCCCCCCCCCATCCAAGGTAGACACAAGTACTAGAGTGGCTTTTCATCTGTCCTTGATATTTGCAGAATGGTCTGGTTTCTGCCATATTTTTTTGTACTGTTGATTTATTCTTATTACTCAAAGTGCCTGTTGCTCTGTGTTTAAGTAGCAATACTTTAATGACCATCCGGTAAGCTTGGCTGAGATCGTAAGATGCATGTAAGCTTTAATAAGCATACTGTTAAAGAATTGCCAACATTGAAAGCCTTTCTGTTGTTGCCATGTAGAGAATACTTAATTAGATAATGTATTAGCCTTGGGTATTGAAATGCATATGACAGTATTTATAATAAAGGACAGGATTACATTATTTTAAGAAGCTCATTACACTTGGAGACTTCCAGTCATCTCTGCAGACTTTACCCGTAAACTACACAGAATGCCAATCATGTGGTCCATAACCTGTGCAGTAATCCTTTTAAGCAATGTATCTTCAGCTTATTTCATGTTTGCTTTTCATTTTTTACTTTGATCATGTTTTCCCCATGAAACAAGTAGATAGTTGTCAGACAGCATGTCTTTTTTTGGATTAGAAACATTTTTACAAGTAGGGGCATCAGAGATTTCTACTTTCAGCATGTTACTTGGTACTTTAATAAAGCTGAATATAAATTATAATTAAAACTGCAGTGCAAGAAGTGGTTTGAGTTGAGTGCTGCTTGTTTTTCTTATACTTGATTTTGACTGGCATTCCATTAATGTATTTAAAAAGTAATTTATTTTTTCATGCCTCACAACCTTTTTTGTTTCCATCTAGATATTACGTAAGCTGTCATGCAGCCAATGCATTGAAATATTTTTATTCTTCTACACTTCATTCTGTTTTGATTGGACTCTCATAACGGTTTGGCACTCAGGGCAGTGTATTTAGTTAGTTTTTGTGGTTTTGAGCATAGCTCCTCCCCTTTCTAGTTGGCTGCACCCCTTCCCATTGACCCCACCCATTCAGCTGTCTCCTGCAGCCCCCCTTTGATTTGAAGTCACCAGCCGCTACTGCTTAACAGAATATTTACAATCACAAGGTGATCAATGAATATACTCAACATTGTTCTCAGAACTGAGAATGCCATTAGTGAGACAAGTTCATCTTTAACCTATGCAATCAGGGCTACTGTACTCACCAAAAGGAAATGGGTAATATGTGCACCTCTAGGGCTATGCATCTTTGTTCCTGTAGCTATGTATATTAGAGCGGTTTGCATATTAGTTGTAAATATCTGAAAATGGTAGCTTTGGAATCAGAGAATTAAGGTATAATCTAGAGTTTGGTTTAGTACAGTTAAGTTGTGAAAGACTCAGCACGACGTATACATTCTGTAAGTTATTTGTGTCATTGTGATATGTCAGGTATCTTTTCATAGTACATTAATGGACTTGGCAGCAACAGTGTATATGCAGCCTTCAGTTCATAGGATATGGTAAAACAAAAAAAAAGGATAAAAAGTAAGCAGGTTGCATGCACACACTGAGCAATACTACTTTTTTGTTCTCACAGTTATGAATATCAGTCATGTTCACAAACACTATTACTCAAGAATTGTATTCTCTGCATTAAGAAGTAAGGTGTCATTTACTGGCTGATATATCTGTGTGTGTGCGCGCAGTAGAATAATCTATGAAAGGTCAACATTCCATGAGTTGAAGCCTGTGAAAAGGTATGGAAAACATACCACATTTTGTAATATTTGCTTTATAGATTTGATAGCAAAAACTGTGTGTACACATATGCATATGTAAGATGTTCAATAAAAATTACACAAACAAGGAAGCTCATAACTTTCACATATCTGCAACTATTTAGATCCTTTTCACAGCTATGAATATTATCAGTATTTGCATTTTAATAGCAGAATCTCAATAATTTTGCCAAAGCATTAGAGAACAACAATTAATTTATTTATTTATGTTAACCAGGATAGTCCAATTGGGCCAAACAAGATCCCTCTTCAGTGGAGTTCTGAGCAGAAAATCTCCAGAAAAATATAAACACAGAAAACTTAGCAGCAAATGAGGTAATTTACAACAAACGAGAAATTTTTACAATTTACAGAAGGAGAAAAGGACAAAAAACTGATTAAATCAATACTACATTAAGATATGAAGAAACAAGCTAAAAAAACTGTGCTTACAGTGAGTGCAGGAGTAATACAAGTAATGTATGGCTAATGAGTAGAGACATTAGCTAAGGCAGTGAATGGTATATTTACTGTTTAAAAATAGAACAAGTGACAAGAGAAGCAAAAATAGATTATGATGTATAGTTGGTGGGCTGAGTGCAGAGTTGAAATTGGAAAAACATGGCAGAATGCAGGGGTTGTGAAAAAAATGGGTTGTTGCTTGAAAGAACAATGAAGAAATACAGGGCAGATGTTATAGTTCATTGTAGTGAATAAAAATGGGAAAAGATAAGAGTAGCTCGGGACAGAGACTAGAGGGCAAATACACAAAATGTGTGAGGTGGGGAGGGAATGATAAAAGTAGAGATGTAAAAGCTATAGATTAATGTAGTAGAGAAAGAGATGGGGAAGAAGAATGGAATGATGGTAAATACATAATAAGTTTGTGGAGAGTGGAAGGAGAGTAGAGGAGGTGGAAAAGGGTGGAATAAAGAGAAAGGAAATGAAATACCTGATCATAGTTGAAAAGCTTGTGGAGAAGAGGAGTAGAGTATGAGTTTAAATGTTAAGATAAAGGCAGAAATAAATGATAGATGGGTAGGTAAAAGGAGATATCAGGAGTGGGGAAAGTTGTAGGGGGATTAGTATACACCAAATACACATATACTAAATGTCTGAACCTACAGTTCCTTACATATAGAGTAGGATTTCTATTGCAACAACATGTCATCAGTAGGGTAAAACTAACCTGCCTCAGAATGGTATAAGCCCATCTCATGTTCCATATTAGTGGGTGAACGATCCAATTCTTGTAGGTGAATTCTACTTCACAGTGATAAGAAGAGCCAGCATTGAAGGATCAGAAAGTAACATTGCTATAAATGATTGGCCACTACAAACCAATTATCCCTGTGGTAACTTTTCTTACTCCTCCTGCTTAAAACCCAAAAAGCCAGAAGCATCATGAGGCCATACATTCATGGTCTGTATTCATACTGATAATCAAGATCAAGCAAGCTTTTGTCCTTCTGCTCCTTGGGAGGTTTCTGTCCTCTGAGCTCACCTTAGGACACCTGCATTACTCTTTGATAGGTGTACCATGCCAGTCAAACTCCCCACCTGACACTGTCCCTGGAGCTGGTCATTCCCAGATGCTTGAACGCTTGGAGCCAGAAACAGAAGCCCCTGTGGGGGTCACTGGGTAAGTGAAAAAGGAAGGACATAGCATATGTTGAAAGGTTTAAACTATATGATTAACTCTTTTGTAGAGAGAGTTGAATAGAGAGAAGATATGTGGATTAGTAATGAGACATAGTTAAAGTGTACTTATCCAGATGAGCATAAATATAAGAGACCCAGGAGCTGTCTAGATAGTTTTTAAAATATTTTTTTTTTAAGTTTGTGAATGATATTTATTGTCTTTTAGCCAGAAACAGGGTCTTCCATTTCCTAGATATGCATGAGAAATACAGGGAGTCAACAAAAGAATTGTGAGATTTATTGACTACTAATAAATGTATATCTGTGGAGCAAAGAAATCTTGACGGAGAGTACCCGTTGTAATAGAGAATTAAGGGAAGGGCATTTGTTAGGAGAGTGATGTACTTCATGAATTAATTTCAACTGTAAGAGACTATGGAGGTTTGGGAACTCAATCCAGTTTAATTTTTTGAGTGCCAGGTAGTGATGAGTGGAATTGGGCACCTTGGTTGCAAATTTTGCAGTTTTGTTATAGCAATGTTCTAGTTTTTTGAGTTGACGTTTATGATTATAGGTAAAGCATAAAGTAAGGAAGTCAGCAGGTAGGTAGTAGCTCCATTTACTTGGGAAAGTGCAATGAGAAAGTTACAGGCACTATACAGAAGGCCAAAATTTGATGATTTTTTTGTTACGTTTTGAATATGAGTATCGAATGTTAGTTGGTCATCTAGGGTTACTCACTGCAGTTTGGTCTGAGAGATGATTTCAAACTGAATTTTTTTGGGTGCTGATAATTGAGAAGTTAGACTTATTTGACTGAAACTTATGGGTGAAGAGTATTACTTTAGTTTTATTAGGATTTAGGAAGAGCTGAGTATGTGAGAGAGAATTTTTTATAGAATTGAATGATTCTTGGGTAAGAGTTTGAAGTGAGGATAATGAGGAGGAAGAACAGATTAAAATAACATTGTCAGCATAGGAGATGTGGCAGTAGAGAGATTGTTTATGAATATATTGAATAGCAGGGACCCAATACTAAAACCCTACAGGACACCCGTGGCTACAGGTATATTGGAGCCGATATGATTTGGTTTGTGTGCACAGTGAAACTGCCACTGTAGAATAGACATGAGTTGAGCAATCGACAATGCAGAAATGATGAAAAATATAAAATGTATATATTTCATAAGACTGCAAAATTGAAGTGTGATAGCATGTTTAGGCTTATGCAAGCAGTAGATGTGGAAAAAAAATAGTAAAAAAAGTTGTGAAAGGTCAACATATTCAGGCATGTACCAGCCTGGGTTGTAAGTTATTAATATTAATGATATTCTAATATTAAGGCATATCTCAAAAATGGTTGACCATGCATTTGGGAAAAAGTGGTATTGGCAAGCTGCACAATGAAACTGTCACTGAGGCATACAGAACTTGAATTATTGAAAAATGTTTGCAGAAAGTTATGAAAATGAAATATTTCCTGTTTACTAATACACAAATGGAGTTCAGTGTCATCATGAATAGTCTATTCACACAGAGGATGTTAGTGAGAATATGAATGTAAGACTATGAGGGGTAACATAAAGACATCAACATATGTAAGCAAAAATAATACGAGAAATACAGAGGGCAACCTGAAGACATCCAGAGGTATGTGTTTGGTAAACACTTCATTAACTGCATGAATATCAAAACCTGTATGAATATCAAAATCTGTGTGAAGTACAGACATATAGGTCTAATATACAACATTAAGGTACACAAATTTACCATTGCTATTTACCATCTGACACGCAGAATTCCATACATTAATACCGCTGTGAAAATATTGTGAAAATGTATTCATATTTTATACAATATCACAAAAGAGCTGTTGCTTTTGTCATAAATCATTGAAAGCACTCAAACAGAGTTAATCATTTTCCCACTCACCTTGGGTCTATCTTGCACATTTACTGAGATATAACCCCTTCTTTGGTAAAAAAATACTCGTATTTTTCACAAAAATATTTTTTTTTCATAAAAATGCAGTAAAAGACCAGATTCACAAAATCAACTTAAATGTAAGCCATTCTGTAGCTCATTGCCCAATAAAGAATTTTCACATTTTAACATTTTTTGTAACTCATATAATTTAGGTGCTATTAGAAATAAGAAGAAGCATGTTTTCAAGGCAAGATCTTGAAAAAAAGCTTCTCTGGAAGCAAGTGATTTTTTTCATGTTAAAGACTTCAGGAAACGATGATTCATTAGCCTTCTGCTCATCAGGACCGAATGAGTTAATTGAATTTATTTGCTAACTGGGTTCTGCAGAGTCCATGTGACATTTAGATGACCTTTGATAAAAGTCCTATGGCAGATATAACCATAGATTCTTTAGATTAACCATGGGCTGGCAGCAGAGTTCAACACTTCCCACTGATTAGGAGAGCAGTATTGAACTAATTTGTCAAAAAATACACTTCTACCTTGGCCGTTAGTGCTTTTAAATGTTAAGGCTGTATTCTTAATCATATAGACAACATGGAAATTGCAAATGAAGCAGAGAGATAGAATGTGTAAGCATCACGTGTTTTTCAAGTGAACAAAAATGTCTAGTTAAATGTAAAAGGGATGATATTAATGCCAGTAGTGGAGGGTGTGGAGTCACAGTGGTGAGTTGGTACCTAGCCATTACCAAAGGATGTCAAGGGACAATTGTCAAACATCTCTTTGAACAAAGCAACTTTATGGTCCCCTTTCGCAGAATCAAAATTAAATAGAAGAAAAAAAGGGAAAATCAGTTGGTTCACAATACCTGGGAATAACAGGAATTACCTAGCTAAAAGGTGGTCCTATGCTAAAAGGAACAATCTTTGAAATGAGGCAGGGACAGGGGCAGGCAGTAAGACAGGGTGAGGGAAGGCATTCCAGGAGGGAAATATTGCCTGTGAAGTCCCAGCCTTCCCTTCTCGCACCTTGATGGGGAAAGCTATCCTTTTGCAAACTGACCTAAGAACTTTGGGTGAAGTACATAATGTCAGCAAATTAAAAGGTAGAATTCAGATGTTTCCTTCCTTTTGGATAGGACACCAATATTCCCAATCACATATATCCATATTGATTTTTGGCAAAACTTTTTCTGCATGGAGCCAAAAAATGGTTTCTTGAGAGGAACAAGGACAAAGATTTTATTCCAGACAATTGGTACAAAAGAAACATTGCTATTAAAGAACAATCCTGAATTTGTTAGGATAGAGGAATTCATTGAAAGTAATAAAGTTCAAAATTATAACCTTGCAAACCCTCCTTACTCTGCTTTTATAGCCTGCACTTATGGTGACCTTGTATATGAGGGATGCCTATCTGCATTTATCCATTCACAAAGGCCACCAACAGCTCTGCCTGTGAGCAAGGCAAGAAAAGATTGCCTTTCTAGCCCTTTGATCTTTCCACTGTACTTAGTGTTCACAAAATGGTGCCTAGCCTCAGTTTTTGACCCTGTCATGATCGATGGGATGTATTTTTACCCCTAACTAGATGACTTTTTTATGCAGGCATCCTTCCTAGAAGCTCTAAGTAGACTGATATCTTTATTTAAAACAGAGTTCCTTTAAACATGTCCCTCCCCAGTTTCCATAAGTTGAAGTTGGTATTTCACGGTGTACTGTAGAGATGAAGACTCCAGAGATGGACCTTGTTACATAATAGGGAAATTCCGAGCCAAGGAAATTACCAGATTTCCAAGCTATAGGGCTCAGGCACTGGATGCCTTCTTTCAATTGGACAGGGGGACTCATGTAAGTGTTTCTCCTTTTCTACTCTTCCAAGAGTGCTGCAGTGGGCAAGAAGAGAAAAATATCTATGATTTTAAATACTTCTTCAAATCAGCAAAGAAAGGAGCCTTGTTGCTACTAAACCTATATGTATTCTATTAACATGCAGTAAAGTGGGTCATCGGTGCACCGCAAGCCTAAGGACCATAAGGCTGGTGTCATGGATTTTCTGAGTGTAGTACCTGGCACAGATCACTTTGAGAAGATGCTGTGCATCTTAAGGGAGACCAAGTTTTAAGAAGTCTTACCTGCCTAAATAGAAGACATTCTATATGTGGTGTAACTCTGAAATTAGACTGCTTACTTCTGTCAAGCAGAACCACTGGATGTACATTACAAGGCTTGCTGCTACATTAAGATCCATTATCCATTGGAAATGGACACACATGGACATCTAACTTTCTGATCTGATTTTTAGACCACATGAGTTGATCATCAGCATATCTGTTCCTTCCAGAGAACAATTGGTAACCAGTTTGGTAAGCTTTTTGCTTATAGTAGTCTTTGCAACTGCAGCCAAGTTTGTGTTGTGTAGTGAAAGAATTGTTCTTTGTAGATAGGTGTCTTTCAAGGTCCACAACATTTTCAGAAAGGCATACTGGTAAGTATACCCAAGGAAGACTGATTCTACCTGAGGACTTCACCTGCTGTTCCTCTTTTGTCTGGCATGAACCATTAGGCTTCCAGCTGCAAGCACCGTATTACTTTTAAGAAGAAGTTGCTTCTTTGCTGTATCTGGAATCTTTGGTCTTTATTTAGTTATTTAACGGAGGAAGTCCACAGGACACATTTGTCCCTTTTCAGGGGTGAGCCAGAAAAACTACTTGGTTAAATTATTTGCTCAGAATCACATAGCTTATAAGCTGAGTCACAATTCCTTGATTGCAGGATGAAGTTCATTAATAGCTCTTAGCCATAATCACTAAGCTAAACTGCCAGACTGCCTTTCTGAAGCATCTGAAGTTCTTGGCACTGGTGCAAAGGATGTGCCTCTCATCCTGTGGAGAACCCTTGAATACCAACCATAAACAGAAAGGTTAATTTGAAAAAGAACACAAGCATCATGAAACATACACAAAAAATGCTACATAACTAATCAGAGTTGAGAGACAGGCTATATTTAACCAGATAATCTCAACGAGGCCTGACATCATCACATCAGTGAGACACCACATTGTTCACCGCCAGTCTTATAGAATGTTCCTACCTCTTCACCACCTGTTTAGTCTCCTAGACAGTAGATTTTGCCTTGTATTTCTATCCATATCTCTGCTGGAGAGAGAGAGAGAGAGAGAGAGAGAGAGACTTGAGGCCAGAATCATTTTTCCAGGCACTTGCTATGGAAGTTAATCCTTTGGAGAATTTGCTTTCACCATTAGACCAGTTCTCTCAACAAGAAATTCAAATTATTCTAATGTGAGATGCTTTTGAAAGCCATTAGTAATCCAAGCATCTGGGTAAATGCCATCTCACAGGTAAAAATCACCATCTGAAAATTTACTACAGATACATTGGAGGGCTGGTTACTGTCCATACTGATGGCTGCCTTGTGGTGTTAAATTAGTTCCCAGGCCTATGTTGCGTTTCTGTTAAAGCACATCTGTCTAGCACTGTAGACGGTTTCTCCCTGAAGCCCTCTTATCTGTCCACTTCACATTGAAACCATTTTTAGAATGTATATTTGTTGCATGCAGCAAAGGAAACAATGTGCTTAACTCTTTTTAACCAATAACTACTACTCTAGCAGGCCATAATAAAACTATAGCAGTAAACAAGTACAATTATTATTACTTTTGAATGTCCATCTTTTCTGATGCAGCATCCCATATGCCTGTTACTATTTGACAATAACCAAGACTAGCTCAAACTAATTCAATTGTCATCATTTTACTAATATTTTGTTTATAACATTCTTAGAGCTTTAATGCATTTCCATACAGCTAAATGTGGTCAGCCACTCAAACCTAAATTTAACATTTAAGAATTCTCTTATTGGTCTTTTGTAAAAAGTAATTATATTCCCACCAAAGTGAACAGAACTCTAATATCTGTAATCCAATCAACAGGCATAACACACTAACTTTACACTTACAACTGTGTTTCTGTACAATTTATTTTGTATCCAATTAACATATTTTCCCCACAGTTATTTTTGCCAAGTAGATTTCCCTGTATATAAGTTTATAGGTCTATAGGTTGTTTTAGGCAATGCACAAGTGCAACCATTTAATGCCTAACTGCAACATTCTCAGTATTCTCTATGTAGAAGTGAATGACAGTTCCTGTTTCCAAAACTGTATAACCATGACCCCATGATTTTTTTCCAATATAGAACCTATTGGTGTATATCAGTATCTTCAGGTGGCTTGATGATGGCTTCAAGTTTGCACTTGTCAACACATGTGGTTAGCCAAAAACCTTTAATGTCAGTTTTGACATCACACAAGTAAATGTCAAATGGAAGTGTTCCCTGAACAAAGCCCAAGGATTCACTACTAGTGATAAGTCTCTTAAGTTGCTATTATGCTATCAGCTCTGAGTGTGTTGTATCAGAGTGCCACAAGGCTATCCAACAGGTCCCATTGGGATTTATGTTGAGTTTGGGGTATAGTGTCAAAGGCCTTAGTGAGATCAAGGTTAGCTATGTGCACTGAGTTACCCAGCTGTAGTGCTTCTGCGATTTTTTTGTTTTACAAAAAAATAATTAACTTGGTTTAATAAGCATGACCTACCTCTTACAAAGCCAAAATGGTTTGGGTCTAGTGATTGTAGGTTTCTTATGTCATTGTTAATGAGGTCCATGATGGTACATTCCATCACCTTGCAAATGATGCTAGTGAAGCTGATAGATCTATTGTTGCCAGGGTCCGTGGGTAGTGTACTACTACTGCAGCTGTTATCTTGGCTTCTGGAATGTATGCAGTGCAGAGGCTGTGGTTGAACAGTTTAGGGTGGAAGCTTGATAGGGGTGTTTAACATTGACAGGAAATAGTCCAGTATGTTGTCTGGACCCTTAGAGCTGGTGCTTTTGGTCCTGGGGAGCACATTACTATCTGTTCAGAGGTGATTTGTGGAAGGAATGGTCTGAATATTTTATATTGAGAAATTTGGAGGTGACAGGGAGAGATGTTAAATCTGAATTTATCTGCTAGGATTTTAGCTATTTCTCAATGTTTGTATGGGTGAGGCCACTGGGAATATATAAAGAACCTCATAAATAATACCCACTAAGTATAAGTAAACAATGTATTAGAGTTGTCTTCACTGACAAAGTAATTTTATTTCGTAATTCTTTATTTTGGATTTGATGTTATTCCTCAGTTATTTAACCCTTCTGAGATTGAATTTAGCACCCACAATTTTGTTCTTTTCTTTAGAGTTATGAGCCTTTTCCTTTTGTTGTAAAGTTTATTTATGGCTGAGAGAGGTTTATTTCTAAACTTGCCATTGTAATAGTAATAACTGGGAGCATAAGACTCTCTGCAACAGTTGAGATGGGAGTATGGACTTCAGATGTATATAGTAGTACTTGCTATACAGTTAGTGAGAGGTGTAGGATTGTTGAATCATCTCAGGCCAACAGCAAGCATGAAGAAGTTGGCCTTTGAGAAGTCTATAAAGATGTTTGGGCTGGACAGTGACCTGTATTGGGACTGTTTGTTGAATATTATTATGCAGTGATCTGATATGATCAATGACAGGTGGACAATGGGTAGAGAGTAGTTGGTGAGGACAAGATCAAATAAGCTGGTGCCTCTAGTCAGCAAAGGTAATATTTCATTGAGGGGATTTGCATTGATAAAGTCAAGAAAGTATTGTGCATGTTTGTTAGTTGAGATGTAGGGTGCTAATTAATGAAAGGATGTTTGGGTCACTGGAGAGGGACTTTATTTATTAAGATATGCTTTATCAGTGGAGAAGAACTGCAATTTATTAAGATATTGCTTTGTGATTTATAGGTGTCATAGACGAGGTTCTGTGGTTTACCAGAATGTGAGATGAGGTCTTGTTTACAGATAATAGGATATGAAGGAGTTTAAGGTTATTGTCTTTAGTATGGAGGTGACTGCATTGTGAATGAATACATATACACCATCACCATTGTGATATCTGTCCATGCTTTCAGGCCTACTCAAGTCATAGTTAGTAAACTCTGATGAAGAGGGAGTGTACAGCACTAGAACAATGATTCAGTGACAACACAAATATCCACATTCTAAGAGTCATGAAGACCTTGAGGGAGGGCATTTTTTTTATTTGGACTTCTTGCATTGCACAGCACTGTAATGATATTTGACATATTCAGATTTGGATTTACTAGGTTAGTAGCCTGAGTGCACTGACATTGACTCAATACAAAAAGACACTCTTGGGGTATGGAATGTCTTAGACAGTATACAATAGTTTCAGGGGATAGGTGCAAGTCAGTTTTGGCAAAATAGGTGGGATAGTTTTTCATTTCACTCCAGGCTGACTCCATTGGGCTCCCCTCAGAATGACACAAGTAGCTAAGCCATTCATTAAAGTCAGTCATTTTTGCTTGTATTATATTATATTTTCTATAAATTGGTGCTACTCAAGACTAGTTTTCTTCCAGCCTTAGAAACATACTCCAAGAAATCCATCATGTATAATTGTATTGTATAGTCTAAGGGGGTTTATCACAAATCATTTACACTTACATGAGCTGTGAAAATATGTGAAGGCTGCCAGCCTAGCTAGATAGAATTTTGTAGACAATTCTATGTCTTTGTAAATATTAGTAAAAGCCATAGGCTTGTTCTCTTAAATATGAGAAGCCTGTATTGGATGTTGAAGTGCAAAAACGTAACAACAGTGCACTCTGCTGTAAGAAAGCTCATAAGTCAAGCATTTTATGACTGTTTTATCTCAGGGCTTGAAGCCGTGGTGTCTGAACCAGCAGATTCTTTCTGTTGTTCTGAGACCAGAGTTAATTGCTAGATTTTACATATATAATGTCTTTAATTGCAGTGGTTTCCTGACCAGGTGCAAGCTTACTAAGAAATGTAAATGTGGAGTTTCTGTTAGCTTGGAAAACCAGAGAATTGCTAAGAATGATGTAATCTAAAATGAGTCAGCAAGATGTATTTTCAATTTAAAGGACTTTCTCAGAGACAGAGGGAACGAGCCTTTTGGATTTTGTCTAAAGCTGATAACAACTCACTATTACTCTGGTTTGCTCTATATGTAAGTTTATTTAAAATTGTGATTGCTCTTAGATATAGATAGAAAATAGTAAGTTTAGTCTAGCTGTTTTCTGTATTGATGTCAGAACTATTCTACTGCATTATTTTAAGAATTTTCCTGTGATCTCTGAACTCTTGTCTAGCACTGTGTATTAAGAAGTATTGCATTGTGTTTTTTATTATTTGTTATTAAAAGTCCGTCTAGGTCAAAGGTCAGTCCTACCTGACTGGTAGACAACAGGCAGTATTATGGCAGGGCAAACTCTCCAGCCAACTACCTTTCACACTTGGTGTCCCTCAGGCTCCATACTGGGTCCACTACTCTTCTCTATCTTTATCAACAACCTTTATACTGCTGTCCCTAAAGCTACCTGCATTCAATATGCAGATGATTCCACTCTGATCTGCTCAACCACCTCCCCATCCGAACTGCAAGCCCTAACCCAAAATACATCCAACACTATTGAGAACTGGCTCGCCAACCAATGCCTACTGCTGAACCCCAATAAAACTAAACTTTACTCTTTTACCCACTTGCAGATCTGCCACACTTTCTTTCTCTGTCATGTTTAACAATAGTACCACAATCTCCCCAGTGGCTAGAACTACTCAATCTACTCCTAATAGCACACAAAAGTTTGTTCCACCCTGAGGATACCCCCTCACTTATAAATATCATTAAGCCCTATAGCAACTTGAGATCCCTGCAATCAGCCAACAAACTACTTATCCAAACTCACAAAGCAAACAATGCTGCTGGTGAAACCCTGTTTGCCAACTTTGTTGGCAAAACCTGGAATTCATTGCCAAACCATATAACCCTACAATCCTCCATAGGTCTATTCAAAAATAACCTCAAACAGTATCTGAAAATGAACTGGCTTTGCCTGTGTACCAACCCTGATTAAGTTAAATACTGAAAGGAGAATCTCTAAATATCGAACAGGTAACTATTTCACCAAGCTCTGTATGCTATCTAATGTCTCCTGCCTTTAATTATGTCTGACCATGTGAATTGTGTGTCCCTATTAGGGAGCACCACGAACCATTGTACACAATCACTTTGTTTTTATTCTTTGTTGTAAACGTTGATTTTATACTTTTTATATTTTTAAATGTTATCTTTGTAATTTTGTCTATTTGGAGCTTTTCTCCCCAGGCCTCCGCTGAAAATGGACATATATCCAGTCGGACTATCCCGGTAAACAAATATAAAATAAACAAATGTAAAATAACTTAATTAATTAAATATTTTTCAATCTTTAAACTGTGGGTGTTTTGTGTAGAGATAATTTAAGGTCTAGAGTACATTGCATGTATATAGTGATACTGGCCAAGCCACTCCAATAGCTTTAGGTCACACTATTTGGATAATAATATTGCACAGTAATAACTGGAATCCTTTGGTAAGGGCCTTATTAGTAGCTGATATTAATGGTTGGTGGCAGCTGGTACTAACTTATAGACTGGCAGGAAGGGGCATAGCTGCAGAACCTGTGCCAGCCTTCCCCAGGAGTCTCTGTGTATTTGTATATAACTCATATCTTAGAGTGTGTGTGTGTCAGCTATGTGGGCAGGGACATGAAGCACTGGTTGGAGAGAGCGGGTGCTGGAGCTTTTTTGCTTGACCACTAGGCTGAGACCTGTACCCTAAAGCTGTGCTAGTGGGGAGTCTTATTGGGGATCTGGAGAGAAAGGGAGGAACCAGCCCCAGACTGACTAATTTCTGTGTGCTCTTAAGGAAAATTGTACTTTACTGTGTGTATTTGTTATCCCTCCCAATATGGATGCCTCTCACTGGTGTTAGTGGTGAGGATTGAGGCTCCTTGATTACTGGGCCAGTGTGGAGGCATCACATATTAATTGTTTGGCAGTGGTGGGATATCCACACCAAATACTAATTGGTTGGCAATTGGCTTGTAGTGGTGTGGATAGTGAAATCCTGTAGCTTGTGTACAGTGATCACTGAAGGTGTTTTTGTACTCTAAATCAGCCACACAGTGAATATCCAGAGTGCAGGTCACAACTGTTTTATTCCTTTTATTAGCCTAGTTAGTCAGGGAGAGCAGGTAAGCACATAGCTCTCAACCTTCCATTGCCAAAATGAGGAACACTCACCTTTATAATGTGGAACAAATGGGCAAAATGTGGAACACATGCTAATGGCTTACTAACATCTTCAACTAGGAAGGTCATAGGATAGTTAAAATCTGCTGGTTTTACTTATAAAGAAGATGCTTTAATGAATTAATATGATTAATTCCTATTTACCATGGATTTCACTTAAAAAAATTCCTAACACTGAATGTGTGACAGACTCTTTCAGTGTGGAACTTTGAGGAACTTCGAGGAACATGAACTTTTTAAGACCCCCAAATTAGGTGCATTCCTCGTAATGAGGTACACTTGAGAGGTATGGGTAAGCATGTCAGCAGAGGAGTATGGCCAAATTGTACTTTACTGTGTGTGTATTTGTTATCCCTCCCAATATGGATGCCCCTCACTGATGTTAGTAGTGAGGATTGAGGCTCCTTGATTACTGGGCCAGTGCACGGGTGCCACATGAGCAATTACCATGTCATATTCATACTTGGGGTGAATGGGCATTAAGTGCCCTACTGATATGAACATTTTAGCACTTTAGAAGCAATTGTTGCTACCTTGTCTTTGCTCAACCTTGTGAGGGGTGCACTCGCATGCTGCACTGTGGAGTCATCTATAACTAATAGGATCATAGGAGGCTACTAGGCTATTGGCCCTAAGGCCCTTATAAGCCTAGCTAAGAGTTTAGCCCATGTTTAGACAAATCAGCACCCAAAGCTCCTGTCCAGCAGGGACACAGGTGGAATCCCAGGGGTGTATTTTCTGTTTCCCATCCAGTTATTCAGGCTGCACTTAAAAAGGGATAATGAGGTACTCTGCTTCGTGTGGAGAGGGAGCCTATTCCACAGATGGTGAGTCTGTGGGACACAAATCTGTCCCGCCAACAAGTCCTATTAATATCATAGACCAGGTTGACGTCATGCGTGCGGGTTGCTCGAGTGGAGCTTGACTTACAGATATGCAGCAATCCCATCAAGGCGGGGTCTGAGATTGCTTTGTATGCCAGACAGAGGTCACCTCTGAGGAGTCTGTATGAAACTGAGTAGCGGGACAGGGCTTTTAGCCTATCTGTGTAGGGTAGATGTTTGAGGTCATTGATTCTCCTGGTGAGGAACCTCTGTGGTCTCTCCAGTTCCTGCATGTACTTTGCGAGGTACACGCCAAATGGGGCATTGTACTCAATAATTGTCCTTATAAGGGAAGAATATAAGGATGTTATGACCTCTTTGTCCCTGGATGAGATACCCTTACTTATGAGGTGGGCCATGTAGAAAGCTTTCCGTACAATGGAAGCAACATGGTGGTCAAAAGTCAGGTTGCTATCAACCTGGGTGCCCAAATCCCTCACTAGTGATTGTGTACTTAGGACATTGTTATTAATGTGATAATATGTGGGGACATCACTCTCCCCAAAGGGGATGATGATGCATTTTTTGGCATTCAGCATGGGGCCATGTTTCTGGCACCAGTCATTTGTTTGTGTGAGACTCTCTTGGAGGATGTCCACATCACTTGGTGAATTGATGACTGCACCCAGCTTGCAGTCATCTACAAACATGGTCAGCCATAGCCCACTGGTTTTGGCCTGCACCTCAAAGAAGTATATCCCGAATAACAGAGGCCTCAAGACCGTTCCCTGAGGTACGCCGCTCTTTAAGGGTCTACTGTTTGAGGTGGCTTCCCCTATTTTGATTAGGTGGGTTCTATCAGTGAGCCAGTTTGCTACCCATCTGGTAACATATGGATTTATGCATAGCTGAGCATTTATCGACAATGCTTGAGCGGGGAATAGTGTCAAAGGCTTTGGCCAGGTCAAGGTTAAGTGGTGTGCACAGTCTTCCCCTCATCCATGGGTTTAGTGACTGTCTCAAAGAAGTTGACCAGATTTAACAGACATGACCTCCCCTTGACAAAGCCATACTATGTGGGGTCGAGTGTTTGGAGGTTGCTAATGTCCCTGTTAAAAATGTCCCTGTTAATGAGGTCCATGATAATCTGTTCCATAGCCTTGCAGATCAGGCTTGTTAGGCTGATGAGTCTATACTTTCCTGGATTGGTGGATGCTTCACCTTTGTGTAAAGGGATGACCGTGGCTGTCCTCCACTCGGCTGGGACACAGCCGGTACTCAGGCTTTGGTTGAATAGGGTGCCTAATGGTGCTGCAAGCTCATGCCTGAGTTCATGTAGGATGCAGCCTAGGATGTTATTGGGTCCCATGGAGGCTGCATTTTTTGCCTTTGAGAGGGCAGTGATTACCTGTTCCCTAGAGATAAGGGGTGGGGGCAGGTACTGGGGATGTCCTGATTTACTGACTGGGGGGGGGGGGCAGAGGTGAGAAGTTTTCACTGAAGCTGTCAGCCAGTAGATTGGCTATATCTACAGTATTTGTGTATGTGGTATCCTTGACCACCAATTCTGAACATATCTGGGTACTTCCTTTGAGACTGTGGCCATATGTGAAGAAGACCTTATGACTGTCTCTAGTAGATGTGGCCAATTTGGACTTGAAGTTGGCATTAGAGGCTTTCACTAGTGTTCTTATTTGCTTGTTCAGGCTAAGGAGAGATTGCTTCCAATTGGGCACCTGCTCCTTCTTGGTCCTGGACAGCAACTTTTTCCTTTTGTTATATAGTTTATTTACTGCAGATGTCCACCAGCCAGGTTTACTCTTCCTTGCAGAGGAGGATTTTGTCCTGTCAGGTATTCCCAATTCCACGCATCTATATAAACACTCATATATTACTTTGGTGTAGATTTGAACATTGGTGCCAGTTCCTACAGTGGGGGAGGGGGCTGTGAAGCTGTTTATACCATTCTTCAGGAGGTTGTAATCAGCTTTGGAGAAGTTTTTTTTGTTTGACCCTAGTTGGGGGGGGGGGGTCAAGGGAGATGGTAACTTTGAAAGTGGCCGCTTTATGGTTAGATCTTACCAGGGAGAATGATACTGTAGGGGTGCTGCAGTGGTTACTCATGTTGGTTAATACCAAGTCCAAGATATTATCACCTCTTGTGGTGGTATCGACTAGCGGTTCCAAGGCATTTGCATTGACAACATTTAGGAATCTCTGGGCATTTTTGTTCTGGCATGAGTAGTTTTTCAAGTCTATGGTTGGGTAATTAAAGTCACCCAGGATCAGGGTAAAGGGTTGAATTTTGATAGATTTGAAGAGGTCCAGATAGGCATCTTGAGTCAAATTTGGGGACCCGTAGCTAGCTATAATTTGAATAGGGGTCTTGTCAATGGTTAACTGCACCCAGAATGTCTCCTATGCATCGTACTGTTTGACCAGCCTGGAGGTGTGTGTCTTTAATATATATATTGAAACTCCACCTCCTTTGGCTTTGCTTCCCACATTTGGGGGTCTGAATGTATGATAGGATGAGTAACCAGGTAAGGCTGGGGTGCTCTCCGCAGCTTTGAACCAGGTTTCTGTGACTGCAAAAATGTCAGCATCTTCCAGGGTTAAGAATGCTTGCAATGAGTGCAGTTTCATGGTTAGACTCCTAGCGTTTAGCAGCATGACCTTTAATTTGTGTTTTTTTTTTGCAATTTTTATGTTGGTAGTACCGACCTCATGACTTTTCCTAAAAAAGGCACTATAGGGGAGGCAAGGGACTTCGCCAGAAGCCTGAAGCCCAAGGGAGAAAGATGCAGGCCATCTCTAGCAAAGCATCGTGATCTGTTGATCATATCTTCCCAGGCTGTCAGTTACTGGCTCCCCCTGGAATGACAGCAGAAACTAAGACAATTGTTAAAGTCAATCATTTTCTGTTTATATTGAGGCACATTCTGGGTGATGGTTGAATGCTGCTTAAGGCTAGGGACATACCTGCTTAGGACACATATTCAGTGAGCTCAATCATGTCTCTCTTCATATAGTCCAGGGAGGTACATCTCAATTCATTCACACCAACATGGACTATGACAGAGTCATAACAGTGCCTATTGTTGACAGACTTGAGTGTGTGTGTGATATGGCAGATTCTGGCACCTGACAAACAACTAACCGTGACTTTCTCCTTATCTAGCCTGGTGAGATGCACATCTGTTTGTCGAACAATGGAGTCTCCTATGACTAATATGTTGGGTTTATAGTTATTCCTTAGTGGTACTATGTATGGTACGTGGTGTGGAGCGTTGTGGAGTTCTCATGTGTTTTTGCCTCTGAGGCCTCCTTTTTTTGTTTGTTTTTGTTGAGAACCTCCACATATGTGGGTGTGTGTTGTGCAGTTATGGGTGGTGGTTGAGGTGTAGTGATTGTGTTGACACCCTTCTCAGTGTCAGATATACTGGCTTATGAGACAGAGAGACCATAGCTTCTTTATGTAATTGCATCTCTCACAAATTGTGTTCCTAGGTGGTAGTAGTACATGGTTGCTCATGTACAGGAGGCAGTTGCTACACTGTCTCAGGATGCCATATCAACCAGGGTGACAGATGAGACCATAGGAAATTGTCCATCCTTATTTTTCCGAATCTGAGGAAGAGAGGCCATTGAGAGCTAAGGGCTAGGCCTAAAGCCCAAGTGCTTAAACCAAAACTAAGAGGCTTAGAATAACACTTAACATTTAAACAGGCTAAAAACAAGCAGTAATAAGTGCAGCAGAGAAGATGCAATTGAACAATTTAGAGAAAAAGGAGCACAAAAACCTAGATGAAATACTAGAGTAGTAGGAGGAAACACAAATACTGTAAAAGCAGCTGAATAAAGTTTTTTTTTTGAGTGGGAAGTGAGAAAGGAGGAACGGAAGATAATTCAAGGTTAAGAAACTAAGGGGGTAGGCCTTCCCAAATGTTATTTCTGTATTAAGTAGAATGAGCTAATGAGACTGGACTGGGAGCAGTGTCCCAGAACAAATTTACAGTAGGGGCGGGCAACTGCAAAGCCATCAAGTTTAAGAACAAGACAACACTAGGGAGGGGGGGCTGGGAAACTGTGATACAGCTTCTAGCTACACTATTTTAGACAGAAAATAGTACAGAAATATTTATCACAGCAGAAAAACAGTTGTGAGACACTAAATGAAAGTTTTAATCAGATAAAGGAGCAATGACACTCTAGAGAATGCTTTTAACTGCAAACAAATCGGTTATATGTTACACTCCTAGAAATCAGAACAAACAGATGCTTAACAATTGGAGAAAAATTCCAGTTAATACCTTTCACACAGTGAAACTAGCTAAAAAAGCTTTACAAACAGTGTGAGAGTTACAAAAGTGATTTAACAGGCCCTGTAAGGCAGACAATTTCAGTATAATAGTGCAGATTAGTTTATAGCAATAAAATACAGTAAAAAATAGTAGGCAGCAGACAAAATAAAGTGCTATAAATGGTTATAATAAGCAATAGCTAGTAAAAATAAGCAAAAAAAACAGGATATTTATTGTTATGTATCACAGATCAGAGTTGCGGTCAGTGCCCCTCCTCCGTTCAGCTCAGTGTGAATAATAATACATTAGCAGGGTGAGTGAATTGCTGTTGTAGTGTGTAGGGCCTGGCAAAACCTGGTGACTTGTCTGTGGTGGTGGTAGAGTGTTGCCAAGGTTTGGTTCTGGTATAAGCATATACAGTGCTATGCTTTGGAAGTTTTTACCACCTTGGCATAGCATGTTTTGTGTTTGTCTTACTGGCTGTGGGTGTAGTGTTAGTATGAGTACTGACGGCCAGTTTGTGTGAAGAGTTTGCCCACACTTGCAATAAGTATGAGCATATCTTGCATGTGGATCCATTTTGTAGCAACAGCAAATAGTCTGTAAGCAAGTGGCAGTTTGTACACTGCTTCAGGGTGCCCATTAATAGGAGGCTGGCAATGAATAAAAAAGAAAAAGCTGTGGTTGATATAGAAATACATGACAGTATACAGTTTTCAATGTTATGGAATTTTGGTGACCCTTGGTCTACATAGAGGAGTCATATAATATATAAAGAGTCAATCAAAGTACAATACAGCACAGTATAGTACAATACTGTAAGGATTAACTGAGCAGAAGGCACAGATACTGCAGCACGATAATTCCTATGTAGTATAAATGCACCCAAGCAGCTGGCATGGATGACAGAGCACAATAATTCCTATATAGTATAAGGTCATATGAGCCAGCAGGTACAGATGCCAGAGCATGATAATTCCTATATAGTATAAGTGCACATGAGCACCAGGCAGGGTTGCCAGAGCACGATAATTCCTATATAGTATGAGTGCACCTGAGCAACAGGCACAGATGCCACAGCACATTAATTCCTATGGAGTATAACTGCACCTGAACAGGAGGTACGGATGCCAGCACAGATGCTACAGCAGAATAATTCTTGTATAGTATGAGTGCACCTGAGCAGCAGGCACAGATGACACAGCACATTAATTCCTATATAGTGTACGTGCACCTGAACAACAGGCATGGACGCCAGCACAGATGCCACAGCACGATAATTCCTATATAATATAAGTGCACCTGAACAGCAGGCATGGATGCTGGAGCACAATAATTCCTATATTTTATTTTTATTTATTTGACATTTGTTGACCAGGAAAGACATTTGTTACATTTTCAGCATACATGTTTATATTTTCAACATACATAGTTCAAGACATTACATTTTCCAAAATATATTGTGTACAGAGTGTAGAAAATTATTTTTTTAGGACACTTTGTTATGTAAGTGTATTAGGAGCCCGGGGGAGAGTGGAGGTAAAAGAGGTTAAGTGAGGGAGAGTCTATGAGAGTAGTAGGTTGCAGTAGGAAGAGCTAGAGAAAAGTGTAATTAGAGATAAGAAAGAGCAACTCTTTGGACTGGAGGTTGAGAGTGCAAGTGGTGGGTTAGGGGTCATCAGGGTTAGCATTAACTGTTCAGTAAGATAGTGATGTTCAAAGGAGGGGTTTACAGTGGCAAGTCCAGGGGTTTTGGAGGTGTTCTTTCAGTGTTTTTTTTTTAATTCCAGTGTGTGGGGTATTGTACATATGGCCAGGGGGAGTTTATTCCAGTTAAGAGCAGGTGTATGGCTGTATACAGTTTGACCTATAGATCATTTAGGTTTGTATATATATATAAAAGTAGTTGATTGGAGCCCCTGAGGTTTCTAGTTGGTGTATGGAGAGAGATATGAGAGGAGAGATTAGGGCACAAGGAAGGCTTATTAAAGATGTTGCGAATGACAAGCAGTTGCGAGGACAGACGTTCGTGTGGGAATTCTAACCAATTTAGAGCCTTGATTGACTGGCAGTGATGAGAGAGAGAGATGGGTCTGGTTTGCTTCACACCTTGCAGTTTTGTTGTAGGTGATTTCAAATTTTTCTAGCAGGCCTGTTTGCAAGTTGGTAAGGATTTGTGAGCTATAGAGAAGACTGGGTAGGAGGTAGGCATGAGCAAGGGCAGTATGTGCGTTTTTAGTAAGAAATGTTTTATTTCTGTAGAAGAGACCTAGTATAAGGGCACCTGAGCCAGCAGGCACAGATGCCAGAGCATGATAATACTTATATAGTGTAAGTGCACCTGAGCCTGCAGGCATGGATGCCAGAGCATGATAATACTTATATAGTGTAAGTGCACCTGAGCCTGCAGGCATGGATACCAGAGCATGATAATACTTATTTAGTGTAATTGCACCTGAGCCTGCAGGCATGGATGCCAGAGCTTGATAATTTGTATATAGTGTAAGTACTCCTGAGCCGGCAGGCACAGATGCCAGAGCATGGTAATACTTATACAGTGTAACTGTACCTGAGCCTGCAGGCATGGATGCCAGAGTATAATTCCTATATAGTGTAAGTACTCCTGAGCCAGCAGGCATGGATGCCAGAGCACGATAATTTCTATACAGTGTAAGTGCACCTGAGCTGGCAGCCATGAAAGTCAGAGCACAGTAATTCCTATATAGTATGTCACCTGAGCCAGACAGCACTGATGCCACAGCACAATAATTCCTATATAGTATAAGTGCACCTGGGCCAGCAAGCATGGATGCCAGAGCATGGTAATTCCTATACAGTATAAGTGCATCTGACAAGCAGACATGGATGGCACAGTAGAGTGTTTCACTTGGACAGGGGGACTCATTTAAGTGTTCATTCATTTCCTGTCCTTCCAAGAATGCTGCAGTGAGCAAGAAGAGAAAACACTGTTCATTCTAATATCCCTCTCTGATTACTACAATAGGCAAAATTTGTTTTACAAGAGACATTTGGTGCAGAATGCATGTATGCATGCCACAGTCACAAATGTATCAACAGCAGGCTCAGATAACACAGTATTAAATATAGTACAGAACAAAATAAATGCATTAAAGTATGTGTCACAGAGATGTTTACAAACTACAAGTACAAAGTGGCAAAATAGTTAAGAAATGATACAAGGACACTGACAGTAAGGGCACAATATAGCAAAGAAAACAATAAGCTGTACCTGATGCATACATAGCTCAGACAGCTTCAGTGTGGCCAACTAGTTAAAAAATGACAAAGTAGGCACTATCAGAGCAAAGCCACAATGTAGCATAGTTCTAAAGCAAACAATCATGGATAAGAAATGCACAGTGGGGTGCAATAACAGTAATGGAAAATCCAAAATCACTAGTGGACAGATAGTGCCATAAATTGCCAGCACACAGACACACCCAAGTGCACCCATGCACAAGCAAACTTGAGGTCAGATTAGTCCATGGAATAAGATGATTGGTTTCTGTGGCAGTTTGAAGATTTAGGCAGAGACAGATCATTGTCAAATAGGTTCCCTAGTCAGGTTAATGGACACCCCCCAGTCATTACAGTATCCCATTCTTTGGCTGTCTTTCTCCAATTGTAATAAAGCACTGGTCAAAGCTGTCACTATATATACTACTGTCTACTTTTACAATGATCAGAGAGTTAATTTAAGAACCCTATTTCATATTTTACAACAAAAACAGTGAAAGCCATTTGCTAAACAAAACAGACTTAGCAAGAGCAATAGTACACTTCTCTTCCCTTTGAAACACTCATTTGTTGTAAATACATCTGGCAAGTCATTAAAGTACAAGAGATGTGCTAGAGTTCATAGTCAAATAACATATATCGATGTACTAATTAGCTGCTATTTAAAAGGTGTAAGAGTTCAAAAGACAAATGTAATACATTTGCTAACAACTTTTGGCAGCCCACTAGATACAGGTGTTCCTTTACAGGGGCAGCTCAGACGCACGGTCTGGTGTTGTAACATGGTAAGAGTCACATATTAGAAAAAAGAAGGCTGAGAGAATCAAACCCTGTACTATGTAGCAGGCAAACTGCAGTAGCCCAACACAGTGCATTTCATGCCCACCAATCTGCAAAAAACAACCAAATTGAAATGTATTCATATTTAGAACATTAAACTCTAGGACTTCATTCTGTTCAATTCATCTATAGCCAAATAATAAACACACTGTCAACAGTCATAAAACAAAGAAACCAAGGATTGTACCCAAAGAACATATTTCATGTTATCATGATCCTGCTTATTGCAACTTATTTCTTCATTTACATCATAACTACTCTAGGATGAAGGACCTAAGTATTTGCACACACACACACACACACACACACACACACACACACAAACACACCTCAGATGTTTGCTTATGATCAAATGAATAAACAAATATGTAAATAGTGACCTAGAAGTATATTTCAGCCTACTGCTGTGAGAGCTGTACAGTGCAACCCATTTCATCCCCATGCCCTCTTAAATTCTTAGCTCAAGAATCAGTGACAAAGACCCAAAATCAGGAACAAATATTAAATATTGATTTTATATACTTAACTTGCTAGTATAACAGGTTTTGCATTAGCAAACATTTTGTTTGAAGTGTATGAAGTCCAAAACTTATATTTGTCATTATTTAGTGACTGCCGTCCACAACACTTTAATGGAAAGGAACACATTTTACAAAGAACAGACCAAAAATATAAAGAAAAAATCAGGAACAGCTGAGAACTATGCCCTATACACACATGCACAAACACACATTCCACACAATATCATCAGTTACAACCACTTGTATGACTGTACATCTCAAATATCAGCTTGAGATCAAGTGAATGAATACATTCATAAATAATAGTCCAGAAATGTATCTCAGCTTGCTGTGGACAGAACCATACAGCACAACCCACTGAAACTCCCTTCTGCACTCTCAATGTATTAGCTCATAAACCAGAGACACAAACCAAAATCAGGAAGAGATTTTAAAAAATCTGTCCTATATGCCTAGAAATTGCTAGAATTGCATGCTTTGCATAAGCAAACATTTTCTGAATGATACAGTCTGAAACAACTCACATGCCTTTTATTACTTATTAACTGCATTCCAAATCAATTTGCCAAAAAGCCACAATTCTAACAAGGAACAAACCAAAATACTTATAAACATCTTTCCTCAAGAATTCTTAACAAAGTAAAAAATAATGGGGGTGAAAAGGCCCCCAAAGTGGCAAATTTTAAATATTATTTTTTTCTATTTGTTAACCAGGTAAACTCACTGGACAAATTGTCCCATTCAGGGATAACATGAGAGCACTGCCTGATTAAGTTACTTGCTCAAAGTCACATAGTAGGCAAAGTGAAGTTGAAGAATTCAATCCCTATTATTTTGACTTCAGGAAACAGTTCTTTAACATTTCAGAACCTTAAGTGCCAGACAACTCTAATTTCACTGAAAAAGTTAACAGAGCAGCTGTTGCATGGACACATATTTTCTGAACAAAACTTACTTTGAAACTAATGACTGTCATGATTGACTGACTGTAATCTTCAGTGATTTACCAGAAAAAAAAGTCAATGTTTGACAGGACATAAATATGAGACAAAATCAGAGACAGACAGGCAGACTACTTCAATCCTCTTAAAAAGTTAACAGAACAACATATTACATTGGCATACATTTTCTGAACAAAAGAATGATTTAACTCTAATGGCTAGGATTATTGGCTGTCTTTAATCCTCAGCGATTCAACAGAAAAACAAATGAATGAAGATCTGGTAGATGGTGCAGAGGATTAAAGCTGCAAGCTCTTCATGAGCAGCCTGCTGTAGTCAAAGGTAGAGGGTTTGATTCTTTCTACCTTCATTTGCCTATGGTGTTACTCTGGACAAGTCATTTACCCAGATAGTGCTCCTTAGCTGTTCCTGAAAAGTGAGTTTACCTGATTAATAAACTTATTAAAAAAGGACATAGAGTAAGTATGAGGCAAAAGTCAGAGATGTCCATGTGCATTTTCTGAATAATGAGAGTTATGAAACTCTAATAACTAACGCCATTGACCAACTGTATATTAAACTCTGACTGTCATTATTGACTGACTGTAAATGAAAGTTTAAAGGTTGGCATTGTTGACTGACTGTAAGTGATTTACTGTGCAAATGCTTAAGCAGGTAATAGAGGTAATACATTACAAGACGATCAACATAAGGTAGACTTTATATGTGTGTCTGACACTGAATATGATAAATAAATGTGTCGAATCCAAAGCAGCCAAATAAACATTGCAACTCTGAGGTAAGGCAACAGCTTGTAAGGAACACATGCACATTCTGACTCCAAGGTTAGTCAAATATTGTGACTCTGATGTAAGAAACACACAAGCACACACATTCTGATCTAAGATAGCAGAATAAGCATTGTTACTCAGATGGAGGGTAAGAGGTTGTAAGGAACCCACAGAAATCAGTGTCTGACAGCATGATTATCTACCAATGATCCATGAAATGGGTTTTCCACACTAAACACTGCAGCACCAGTAATGGCTGTATAAAAGAAAAAATCTCACTTTTCTGTTTGTGAAAAGCTCAAGAAAGTCTCTCTCTTCTCTCTCTCTCTCTCTCTCTCACTGACTCTACATTCAAGCCAGTCAGAAAGATTTCTCTAAGCTTTTCACACATCAGAACATAGTAGCTAAGTGGTAATCAGGTTTGGGACGTGTAGGTGAGATAGTTTATTTTTTCCTGCAATGTTTATGGGGCTCCCCAGCAATCATTGGTCAATAGGAAGCTATCTAGGTCACATTGTGCTCAATCCAGCCCTGGATTTAGGACAGTTAATAAGGTGAGCATCTGCTACTGTAGTATGTACTCCTTTAATGTTGTATGCACTCCATTTGTTTGTTTGTTTTATTTTAAAATTGTTTACCAGAGTAGAGCATTGTTCACAACTGAAAGAAAGTCAGAATTACATTTAGCACAAGGAAGCAAAATTATAATGAAAATACACATCTGTGAAATGCAATTTATTTTGGTATGAAAACATGAAAGAGTGCATACAATTGTAATATATACATTATTTACAATAAATTAAGACAAATCTCATTGAGAAAGCGAGTTGCCTGATAATTACAGCTGTGAGTTGTGTGAGCTTGAAAGTATAGTTGAATGGAGTTAAGGATAATAGTTTGTCAGTAGTTGGAAGATGTTACATTAACCAAAAGGTTATGCCAGTGAGAAGTGTAGATTGTTGCAATATAACATGCCCTATGAGATACAATAAGTGTTAACGAATGAGAGAGAATGATGCACCTGAGGTTAGGTGAAATGGTTGGAAGACGAGCAGTGACATTAAGTGCTGTCACTGCTGATGAGAGGAAGTGGATTTTTAGCAGAGTCCTAAAGTTAGGGTAAAATGAAGTATCTTTTTGTGGGGGAATACTTTCCCAGAGTTTGGGTCCTTGTATAGAGAAACAGTGATCTCTACAATGGAGTTTAGTGTTGGGGAGGTTGCAGTGTGGGGGCAGAGCAGTCTTGGTTTCTGAGGCTGTAATAGGAAGACTGTCTAATTAATTCAGCTACAGTGGGAGAGAAGGTCTAAATGCAGCACTTCTCAGATGGTGTGGGACTGTCTTCCAAGTCAAATCTGGTAGCAAGAGTTCAAAACAAGCTTGTTATATGTCATAGTTTGTGATAATCATGTAATGGCCTAAAGACCTATTAAAACAGTAAATTCAGTAATGAACAATACTGCCTAACTCTTGCCAAAGCTGAATGGCTCCCAGTACATTTGAAATCCAACCTCCCACTAGGATCACTAATTTACAAAGCCCTTTCTCCCTGAGACATCATCTCTTCTCACTCAAACTTTTCACCAAAATCCCCACATAAAATCTTGGGGTATATCTCAATCTTAACCCACCCTACTAACTCCAAAAAGTAAACTGTATTGTACTGATCATATATTCTCCATCTTAGCACCTAAACCATGGGACTCCATTTCTCTCTCAATCCAAGAAGTCCAAAAGTACTCAGACTTCAAATCATAGCTCAAGAAGCACCTCTTCAGCTAAGCAAAGTGCAGCAGGTCATGTTACCTGACCATGCAGCTGTCACACACACTCCTTTATTCTTGTTTCATCCTTCCTTATATCATTATTGTCATCCACTTAATTACTGCCTCTCATTCATCCTGTCTCTCTTCCCTTTACATCTCTCACACTTCTCCTTTCTACTCCTCTTCCCTCTGTTTGCCTCTCACACTATTTTTCTGTCTTCTCCCCATGGAGCAATTGCTTGCAACTATTATCATTTGTTTCTTCTAATATTTCCATGTCACTCTATATAACGATATGCTGCTATCCCATAGCATAAGCCATCTCAGTCACCATGGCTACAGTACATCTTATCCATAAAGCTCTGCAATACATACTTCCATTTTCCATCTTTGTTTTGACATTTTAAACTGCTTCTCAAACTAAAGGTTGTAGCATATTCCTACATCTGTAAATATTTATACATATTTATTTTTTTTGCTGGTCCCTATCAGAAGCTTGAGTTATCAGAAACTTGAAATTCATATTGTCAAGACAATATGATCAAGTTTCCGAAAACTCAAAGCTTTTGAATGGAGATCATAGTACAATGCGGATCAGGGAATTTACCCTTTTCCCACTGTAGTGCAATCTCTGAGTTGGTATATAATATGCAGGGAGTATGGGGAGCACAGGGGGCTTGCCCACCCCTGAAAAAACATAGGAAAAAGGAAGATTTTTGTTGTTTTTTGAAGTCTGAGTTTTCAGAATCTGAATCATATTGTTTAAACAATATGCATTTCGAGTTTCTAAAAACTTGAGCTTCTGATATAGACCCTTTTAGGCACATCGTTGTATCTGTAAATATGTTTTGTTCATTTCTTATGTGATCCAATTCACCTGGGCTGTGCTGCAAATGGTCCATTCAGATAAGTGCACTACCCCAGTAAACAAATGTAAATAAATTAACTAAATAAATATATAAATAAAAACGCAGATTCTGGGTTAAAAAAAATGGCCCATCCATGATTCTAAAGATCTTTTAAAGGTGGCTGATGACTCCCTTTTACATGTATATTAAGGAAATCTATTCCACAGGCAAAGCACAGATTGAGAAGGAAATTTAGATCTCGGTGTAGCCCTACACTTGTTGATTATGAATACCCCACTCTTAGATGATAAATTGAGTATAAGTCAATATGATTGTCTAATTTTACATGGTATATTTTGAGTAGCAGTAATGCTTCTAGTATACTGTCTTTTATATTAGCTAAGGTCAGCATGCCATGATTCCTATAAATGCAGAAGAGAGAGTTATACTCGATGACTGGTCTCACATACTCTATAAGTATTTTAATGTGAAATGTAACATCACAGGATTTACAGTTCTTAAAAATAAGGCCCGTTAATGTCATACTCTTTGTCTTGGTTATAAGTGCATATGTTTTAGATTTTTACTTATAGTAATTTCTAGAGCTTTAGATTAATTCACAATATTGAGGTTTACAGTTCTCATGCATATACTAGACCTAGGGGATGGTTTCCCAAAAATATAAAATGCCACATTTGTCAGTGTTAATCTTTAATACATGAACTCTCAGCCAGCTGTGTACCTTTCCCAGCTATACATTATTGTATCTATATGACCAGAATTGGTAAAAATGGCCCCTATTTTAATATCCTCTGTATAACTGGCAAACCAGTATGACTCAGATATTGGAAAGAATGAAAACAGCAGGTTAAACAGAAGTGGACCAAAAATAGAACCATGTAGGGCACTAGTATGAAGTACCTCAAATTCGAGTAACAGTTACTGATCTTAACTCTCTGATATCTGTCTGTCAGCCAATTTTCCACACATTTGATTGCATAAGGGTTAATTGATAGTTGTTGGATGGAACCAATGATAACAAAATGGAGAATACTGCCGATGAAGACAGACATCTGCAACTCCAATAGCACAATCCATGGTCCTACAAACAGGATCATAAAAATCTACTAGATTTGTAAAAGTGGACTTATTATTCATAAATCCATGTTGGAAAATATTGAATAATCCTGCTGTGTTATTACCCATGACAATAGCAGATAAACATCTCTCATAATGTTTGCCAATCAATGAAGTTAGACTAAATGAGCCTGTAGTTGTTACTCATGTTTGAAGTCCCCATTTATGTACAGGCACATACAGGCCAGTTTCCAGTCTTATGAACCGCCCCACACAGGGGATAGTAGCAGATCAAACAAGAAGGTGAGACTAATAGCTACTTATTTGATATTTTAGTCCCAAAGTAGAAAGGGATGTTGTCTAGACCTGGGCTACAATATATATTTTTTCTAACTACTGATGTAACTACCAAATCCACTTTACAGTCTGACAAAGAGATACAGTTAGTAATTTCCACAGAAGATACCTACTTGTTATATTTAGCCTGTTTATGCAAACACCATCAAAATATGAATTAAAAGTGCTTGTTAACTCAGCCCCCTCATGTATTATCTTCCCATTGTGAGTCACTGACCTCACACAGTTAATAGACCCTTTGTATTTGTGTAGGAAAATATTCCTTTTTCCTGATTCCATAAGTTTACTTCCATACCCACTCTTGGCTGTTCTGTTTTCATTTTTTTTGACTGCCAGAGTTGTATGCCTTCTGCACTACATTTTCTTCTTGTGACTCTCAACAATTTTAGGTGGTTTAGTTTTCACCATAGGGGAGTAAAGTCATTTTTATTGATAAGTGCCTTCCTACAATTATTCATACAATGTGGATTAGTATCTTCAAATCTATCTTAAGTCTATCTCAGTATAATGCAACGTTATCATTATATTATCATATTACAGCTCAAACACAGAAATAACAGCAAAAGATTCTTTTTCACTTGAAGAACCAGAAGGACCAGTTTCAGATGCAAAAGTTATCATAAAGGAAAACATCAAAACAGGACTTTTATGTCAACACTAACACATTCTGATCTACAAACCAAGTAAAAAAAAGTCATTTCTCAGATGGTGCAAGACTGTTTTGTAAGTCAAATCTGAGACAGTTCAAGGTAAATCTGTCTCTTTACAGCTCAACAAAGTACAGTAGTGATGTGTGCAGCACAACAACTTTACAGCAGGCAGTAATAGCACAGAAGACAATTCACAATGAAAAAGTCACCAGTAACAATTCAACCCTAGTTGTAGCATAGTATCCATTCTGTCACAGGGAGGAGACAGCTAGACCAGTTTTTGATGCAAAATGTATCACAACGTAAAAGAGAACTCTTAAATCAACACTTGCACACCCTCATATATAAAATAAATCAAAAGGAAAGGAAAACTCTAACCCTTACTTAGGAGACTGAACCTAAGACACCCACCTACACACAGATATTCTGTGTGGCTATCACTATCATTGGACCAGGAAGGAGCCACTGGACAGTTAGGTATCTGGTTTCCCTAGTAGCAGATCTTTCCTTCAGCCAGGAAAACACTATGAAGGTGATTTTAAACAAACAAGTATCTGATGCAGTGCAAAACATGAACCTAGTTTTGTATTAACAAATCAACAGGAAAGGAAACATCTGTCCCTAGCATTCCAATTACACAAACATCTCTCTTTTGGAAGACCCAGTTTACTATCTCCTTTAGATGACAAATATGTTACCCATGTCTTAATTTCTTTCTTTAATAATTATGTGCACAGTATTATTACAGTCTGTTTTATAACATATGGCAAGTCCAACCTGTGTTCAAAATACATCCAATAAGTATACTTATCAAACGGATATGAATTCACTGCTGTTACCTTAAGAAAGTTTTTCATTTAGCATATTTCCATATATTTTTAAGCAAAAATCAAACTTAACACTGTTATTTGAACACTATAAAAATAAATCAAAATAAAGCTCTGTGTCTGGAATATTTAAACCAATCATTTCCTTTTAATGAATCATTTATGTCATGAGTTCTTAGGTCTACTACTGTTCAACATAAAATCCTTTATTATATTTTTCATCATCTTTAGGAAATCTCTCAAAATTTCAGTGGGAAATGTTTAAAAAAGCATACACGATCAAGGGTTGAAAAACCTCTCCCTGATCCCTTTGATTCAGTTGCATCCCAAGCTTTTTCCATCAGTGAAAATCTTTCCTTAATTTGTTCCTTAAATCTCAATTTGTATTAAAAATAGATTCCAAAATGCAACCCAGCCACACATCCAAATGTGTGATACACACAATACACACAATATTTTTCCATTAATGTAAAGTTTGTATCTTGTTAAATCATGTACCTAGACATCTTGCCAAACTTATAAATCAGCCAAAACAAGACTTCAGTATACTCCTCAGGGTCAAGCATATAAATCAATATATCATCCACAAGTGCTAAAATCTCCCTTTCTTCATGGTCTATCATTATACACTCTCAAGTTTGATTTTCGTGTCCAAGCTGCCAAAGGCCCTAAATATATAGCAAACAGAAAAGGTGAGAAAGGGTACCCTTGTCTTGTTCCTTTGGACAGGAGGAAGAACTATGACTTTCCTACATGAACCTATGCTCTAATGTCTCATAACTGAGTTTTAACAGGTCAGTAAGCCCAAAAGGAACCACATTTATTCATGTCTAGTATTAAAGCTGTTCCACTCTATCAAGAGCTTGTTCTACATGTAAATGTAATAGTAATAATGCCTTCTGTGTACTTGTGCTATTTTCATCAGTATATCCATTTTCAGTACATCATCAAATGCTTGCTTACCCCCCACAAACCCATGATGGCCACTATCTATTAACTGAAGTATATGTTTCAATAATATTTTTCCAATACTGCCACTAATAATTTATAGTCATTATTTACAACTCATATTTTATAGAATGATTACAAAGTTAATTTTTTCCCTTCCTTTGGTATTACTGATACCTCTCTTTGCTGCACATAAAACAGGGACCTCTTTAGATTCTAACACTGTATTAAAAAGTTGAACTAATTTTGGCAATACACTCTCCTTACCTATTAAAGGGAATGCATTAGTAATCCTTCACTCCTCAGAGTCCTTCCACTTACTCATTCCTTTATAGCCTCATTTAACTCCTCTTAAATAACAGGTGCCACCAGGTCTTCTAGAAAATCTGCTGCGTCACATTCTGTATGATTTTATTATGTTTGGGATTTATATAATTCTTCATAATACTTTTGATAATATCCTGTTTTCATCACTGGATTCCTAGAGTAATAATCCATGTTCTTCATTCAGAACTGCTGTTATTCTTCATATTTTTGCTGACTCACTCTCTTAATTAAGAATTTCTGATATTCAGGAGAATAATAAAAATATTCCCCTTTCAATGACTGACATAAAAACTGATATTTCTCATCTAGTAATTCCTCCATTTATTTTGTTATCCTTCTCCATGATTTCCAAATTGTTTGTTTTTCTTATAAAACCTGACATAATCTGAGAAATATGCCACTTTCCTTTTATGTGAAAGATAACTGATTCTATTCCTTAGTCAAACTTCATTTATCATATTCTGCATTATTAAGATTGCTGTTATTGTCTTTGGTTAGTCATGTAGTCAAGTCCGAGTTTTTTTGCTCTCAAGAACTTTAGCATACTAGAAAAAAAAACAAAAACAAAACCAAAAGAAAAATCACTTTAATAAAACAAATAATTCCAGTAAATAACTCCAGTAGCTTTCGTCTGTAATAAGACTTCTTCAGACTGAAGTTTATACATGCAATTAAACACATTTAAATGTTTTTTTTTATAAAACACATGACTGTGTAATTAGTGTTTTAACCCCTTACGTTTCAAATGCATAATAAAATCTTCTTGGTTATTTAGACCAGGTGGGTCGCAAACATTTAATCTAACTTGCCAACTGTATTCCAACCAATCCATCTTCAGGATTTAATAAAATTTCCACATTCTTTAAAGCATCAACTACAAGAAACTTAAAATCAGCTTTACATGATCCATGTTTATAATGCTTACCCAGGGCATTCATTCATCTCCTATTGATACTGCATACTTATGTTCATAGATTCTTTTATATAGTTGTCTTGTAGTTATCCCTACATAAAAAGACTTACATTCTAAACAAAAAGTGACATAAATCATATACTTAGATTTACACATAAAAACCCCATTAATAGTCATTTTTGTTTTATTCAAGAAGCAGTGTGTTTCTTCTGTAAATAAGTAATTACACATATTACAGTTATAACATTTAACCCTACCATTTTGTTAGATCTAGCTTTTGGTACATTTAGCTTAGCTTGAAACTTTTGGCTCTTTTCTGAGTAAAAAATGGCTTGTCCCCTATTACTTTTAGAATCTCAGTTTGACCCCCAAATGATTTCCAACATTTTGTTATGTCCTTTATTGCTCCAGAGTCTAAGCTGTTAACAACAGGCATATTAACCCTATTTTCATTATTATAGATTCTGCCTTTTGTTATTCTAATTGTGCTTCTTTGAGTTGTAACATGTGCTTTTACATCTGTAACTAATGCTTTGGGATAGGCCCTTTGGTATAGTTTGTCACAAAAACTGTTGCTTTCCTTAATGAAATCTGTCTCTTTGAGTTAAATCACTAATTCGTAACTGATGTCAACTTACTATATTTTCCTTTGTCTTTGTGGAGTGCACACTGCTGTAATGTAAGTGTTGTTTTGAACCTCTTATTTAAAGATTTTCGTATCTAACTTGTCTTGATTTTTAAAAATAGTCACATCCAAAAAAATTATCATAGAACTATATTGGCAGGTAAATTCCAAGAATGTGCATACACTGTTAATATATGTTAGAAACTCTCCCAAGGTTTTCTCTGTTCTCCTCCAAATTAAAAAAGCATCATCAATAAAACGATACATGGTTACAATTTTGTTTTTATATTTACCGTATATGAATGGTTTCCCACTGGTACATAAACAGATTGGCATAACTGCGGGCCATTGCTGCCCCAATTGCCACACCATTAACTTGATGGAAAAAGTCATTATTGAATGAAAAAAAGTTGTAGCTGAAAATGACATCAAGCAATTCCATTATTATGCCCACAGTGTTTTCAGAATACAATTTAGATCTTAGCAATTCCAATCTTACTGTTTCCATACCTTCCGTATTCGGTATTACTGTATATAGTGATTTTATATCCAACGTTACCAATAAGTCACTTTCCTCCACATAGACTTCTCTAATTTTTTCCCACAAAGTCAAACGTGTCCTTAATATATGTACTTTTAAACTTCATTCTGAAGAAGTCTTATTACAGACAAAAGTGCTTACTGGAGTCATTTACTGGAATTATTTATTAAAGTGATTTTTCTTTTGGTTTTGTTTTTGTTTTTTGGATTTAAGTTTTAAACCATCTTTCAGCTTACTTTTTTGTAACAGTTTTGGTTTTGAGTTCAGTAAAATGGAAAATCATGCTGCTTCTGGGTCTGATTTTATGTCCCTATATAAAAACAAAATTGTAACCATGTATCGTTTTATTGATGATGCTTTTTTAATTTGGAGGAGAATGGAGAAAACCTCGGGAGAGTTTCTAATATATATTAATAGTGTAAGCACATTCTTGGAATTTACCTGCCAATATAGTTCTATGATAAATTTTTTGGATGTGACTATTTTTAAAAATCAAGACAAATTAGGTTAAAAAAGATGTTCAAAACAACACTTACTTACATTACAGCAGTATGCACCCCGAAAAGACAAAGGAAAATATAGTAAAAGGACAGCTGTTAAGAATTAGTGATTTAACTCAGAGACAAAGATTTCATTAAGGAAAGTAACAGTTTTTGTGACCAACTGTACCAAAGAGCCTCTCCCAAAGCATTAGTTACAGATGTAAAAGCACATGTTACAACTCAAAGAAGCACAATTAGAATAAGAAAAGTCAGCGTATATAATAATGGAAATAGGGTTAAGATGCCTATTGTTTAGAGCTTAGACTCTGGAGCAATAAAGGACATAATAACAAAAGATTGGACATTATCTGGGGGTCAAACTGAGATACTAAAAGTAATAGGGGACAAGCCATTTTTTACTCAGAAAAGAGCCAAAAGTTTCAAAAAGTTTTTTCAGGCTAAGCTAAATGTACCAAAAGCTAGATCTAACAAAAATGGTAGGGTTAAAAGTTATAACTGTAATATGTGTAATTACTTATTTACAGAATAAACACATTGCTTCTTGAATAAAACAAAAATGACTATTAATGGGGTTTTTACATGTAAATCCAAGTATGTGATTTATGTCACTTTTTGTTTAGAATGTAAGTCTTTTTATGTAGGGATTACAAGACAACTGTATAAAAGAATCTATGAGCATAAGTATGCAGTATCAATAGGAGATGAAAAAATGCCCTGGGTAGACATTATAAACATGGATCATGTAAAGTTGATTTTAAGTTTCTTGTGGTCGATGCTTTAAAGAATGCGGAAAATTTATTAAATCCCAAAGATGAATTGGGATGGTTGGAATACAGTTGGCAAGTTAGATTAAATGCTTGCTACCCACCTGATCTAAATAACAGAGAAGGCTTTATTATATATTTGAAACGTAAGGGGTTAAAAAACTAATTATACAGTCATGTGATTTAAAAAAAATTTAAATGTGTTCAATTGTATGTATTAACTTCAGTCTGAAGAAGTCTTATTACAGACAAAAGTGCTTACTGGAGTTATTTACTGGGATTATTTATTGTTTTATTAAAGTGATTTTTCTTTTGGTTTTGGTTTTGTTTTTGTTTTTCGGATTTAAGTTTTAAACCAGCTTTTAGCTTACTGTTTTGTAACACTTTAGCATACTAGGTCTGTCTACAGCTACTTCTTTAGGTTGTTCCAAATTCATTTTTATTGCTTGAGTAGTGCTGTCTAGCCCTCTTATCATCTGTTACCCCTTCTTCTTTTTTTTTTTTTTTTTTTTTGCAGTGAATCCTGTTTTTACATTATGCAGCCAGAGTATCTGAGTTTTTGTTTTACTGGCAGGACTTCCAGTGAACGACCTGAGTTTATTTTCTTAAGTACTGATTGATTTGATCCACTTGTAGACCACAGAATCCTCAAATGTCTTCTCCAACACCAATATTCAATAGCATTAACTATGGCACACATACTTACCTATAGTCCAGCTCTCCCAGCCATGTTATTACTGGGAAAACATAGCTTTGACTATATAGTCCATTGCTCACAATGTGGTTTATTTGCTCTTTAAATTTTTATCCAGCTGTGACATGCCTTTCCTTTCAAGAAGTAAGCATCTTTTAATTCAATGGCTGCAATTATATCTGCAGAGATTCTTTAAGTCTGGGAAAATAAAATTAAATGATCTGTCATTTCCTCCACTTCTTCGCCATCTACTCGCAAAGAATTGACAGGGCAAATTGGCAACATTTTATTTTATGTGGAACAGTAAGCCAACATTTGCAGTTTCTACTTTCATCTTTACCCAGTCTCCTCAACCTCAACTCTTTTTCACTTTCAGAACAATAACAAAGTTTGTTTAAGATCCAAGAATTCCATTCCAATGCCTGAAGAGATACAACATTGTTGGTCTCTGCACAGGTAAAGAAACCAAACAAATAACTAAAGTGATGTATGGTAAAAAAACACAATCTCCAGAAAATCCTGCTACCACTAATATCTGTCAAAGTAGGCCATGTGGCTTTCTTAAAACTTTTTTTTTGTTATTTTACTTTATTGTAAAGCAGCTATGCAGTATTAAATTTTACATAGCTATTAAAATATGTAAATAAGTTACCCAGGGATTGAGAAAGAATTCCAGTACTGGCTGTAGAACCTGCAGCTAAAAGGAGGTTGCTTAAATGATGTGCAAATTTGCAACTCAAACACATTAGCTGCAATAAGGAAAAAACTAATTACTGGCAAATTAGTATAGCTCTGAATCATCTGTATCTACTACAAGTGCAAATCAGCTATTTCCTGTGGTAGTTAACTCTAGTGGTCCATAGATTGTGTTGGCTCAGGCACCTCTCTTCATTCTCACACACACACACACACACACACACACACACACACACACACACACACACACAAACATAGATATACCTCTTATCTTTCCCTGAGTTGTCAAAACATCCATGGTGTGTATTTTTACCTTTTTACCCCCTGCCCTCATAAATTATGGACCCTTACAGTTAAAATGTTAAACGTTTCATTCTTCTTATTGTTTACAATGTGGATAGTGATGCTAGAGCTGTTCTATCCACTTTTCAAATGAGTCCAAGAAATACTGTACACATTCCCCCTGGTGTCATCTAGTGTTCCTCATGGCTTGTACCGAAGACCCCCCCCACATGGATGCAGTCTTGCTTTTTACATATACCCTTTCTCTTGTAACTCATGGACTGTTGCAGTCATAGGATCATGCCAGACATTAGGGTTTCATACTTCTTCCTGTGTAACCCTGCTGCACTAAGTGATTAGTTAGTGTAGTGGGCTAATGCTGCTGCTTTGTGTATCAAGGAAGCAGGTTTTAAAACCTTTTAACCTGTTTAGTTTACATATATATATTTTTAAACACTTCAGTAATATTTTCAACTATACCTGCAGTATAGTGGAGGTGCAGGGGACTAATATTTTCTGTGGGAGGGTAAAGGATTTGAATCTGTTTTTGTGCCTTTAGAAAATGCTATATACAGTATCCCTGGTATCTAGTGTTCCTCTCTGACTCGCATCTTTTTTTTTTTTTTAGGTGTCGATTCTCAGCTAGAGCGTCTTCTGCGTAGAGACATGAGTGAATAGGTGTACCTTCATTGAAGGTTGTGCGTCAGGGCTGGTAACTCAGCACGTAAAAATCAACTACCAATCATTAGCAGACCGGAGTTCCGCTGTGGTGACCCCTAACTGGGAAAAGCCGAAAGACACAATAACAGTTGTCATTAAGTCATGATGTTAAACAGTTATCCCTGGTGTCTAATGTTCTTCCAGAATCATGTTATCCCTGGTGTTTTGTGTCCACCCTAATGTTGCAGAATTTGCTTGTCAGTCTACGGGAGTGTAGAGGTATGACAGCTCCCCAACATATACACACTCGCGCACACACACTCACACTCATACTCACACAGACACAAACACAAAATACAGGGGAAACACTCACACACAAATACACACATATTCATGGGTACTTGTGCACACATTCAAACACAGCCCCCCCAGTCTTGATCACCATCAGGGACTCACTCACCCATTTACACACACACACACACACACACACACTTACTCTATTCCCTGACTGTCCCTCTATTGCAACCTCCCAGGCAGATACACACATACACTCACACATGCAGTCCCACAGAAGCACCTCCCAACACTACCTATGGGCTAAACTTTCTGCCACTTACCTCTTCCATGATGGGTGAACACAAACTTTTGGCCATGTTCATTAACATGAGTGGCTGGTTTAAATGCATTACCACAGGCATCAGGTATATCCAGGTGAGAGCACATGGCTAATTAGTATATGTCCCTCCCCTGGAATGCCTCATTTGCATTGTGCACAGATGCAGAGACAGCTCACCATGGTGTTGCACTTCTTCATGCTAAAGAAACATGGTAGGGTTGTTTCTGAATAGGAAAATCAGTCACTTTGAGTAAAAATAAAAAAACAGTAATAAATGAAAATAAAACAGTGGTGTGTCCTTTCACCTTGTGAGTAAAGGTCAGATTTAAAACAAGTTTACTTTGCCAGCAACATGTTTTTAATCTTTGAAGTTAATCCTGACCTCTTGGATCCCTTGTCGTGAATAGCTTGCATTATATCATGTAAATTTGTCAAAGTTTTAACTCCATCAAGTAAATGCACGTAAAATGCAATTAGATAAAGCATCTGAAAATTCAGCTTTCTCAGCTATTTGATTATAGCTATCACAAATTGCACCCTTTTTGTTTAGTAAATAAACTATAATAGCTATCAAAGTGCACTTATCATTAATTCTACATATATCCACTGGACACCAAAGCAAAGAGAAGATCTGAGTTTTATCCTATAAGTTTCAACCTCTGTACTTCTTATTGTCTGTTAAATATGTCCAGAACTGCAGATTCCTGACACAACAGTAGCTGCTTACTCACACAGTAACTGGGGAACATATCTGTGCATCTGTAACAGCATCACAAAAGTCCTTAGATAGAGAAGCCATGATAAAGGACAAATTATGATCCTAGAGATAAAAATTCATGGGGGGGGGGGGTTTCCAGGGTGGCTCTTTGTCTAGCCCTTAACCCATTAAACTGTCTACTTAACAGATTAGGTCATGTTTACAATCTGGCTCTCAGATAACAGCAAAGTATAAAGACTTCTCATCTTCCTTTTATGGGTGATTTAAAACTGTAGTTCATCAGATAAGCAGCTGAAAGCACAACTGGAAGTGGTCCAAACTTTTCTCAAATGATATAAGACTGTCATCTGGTCTTGATAAATGTGCAAAATCAACCTTTAAAGCAGGATAGCTGCAGCACCAAGAAAATAGTCTGGGACAGGAATGTGATACAAAAGGAACCCGAGCAGGAGGGCGTGTATAAATGTTTGGGAATTGATGAAGGATCAACAATAAAACGTGAGAAAATTCAGCAAAAAATATTCTAGAAGACTAAAATTAGTACTGAAAACACCCATGACATCTAAGAACAAAGTCTAAGCTATAAACCAATTTGCTCTTCCTGTTCCTGTGGTGACTGACTGCCCCAAAAGACATTGGATCAGTTGGACAGGAAAATAAGAAAAATGCTTGCCGTATCAAATGATATATACAAATCAGTGTATACCAAAATTATATATCCCTCATCAAAATGATTAAATATATAGATCTACAATTGTAAAACTGCATACATACCTCCTGACTTCACCAGATCCAAACATAGTGAAAGTTTTGAAACATGAAGCAGACAAAGCTAAGATGACTTCCCTGCTTAGCTTGGCAGAAGCATATTGGTGACAAGCAGGAATGGAAACCAAACCAGAAGTATACAAAAATCAGGAAGCAAATGAATATGTCAAGAAAATAAAAAAAAGAAAGAATATAAGAAGAAGGATCAGATGGGAAAGTAAGAAATGTGGAAAAGGTGTAAATATGGTTTCAAGTACAAAAAACTCCTAGAACAACCTCATGTCAATCATGATCTGATGCAGGAATGGTTAAAGAGAAGTAAATTTAACTCAAAAGATGGAAGGTTAATATTAGCAGCCTAGGATAGTGGACTACGTCCAGATTGGTTTACAAAGTATATTGAACATGTGGGAGAAACAAACAAATGCAGGTTCTGTAACACAGAACTGGAAATAGTTGCACATCTTGTTGCTGGCTGTGATACACTAATTGCAGAGGGTCTGTATATTGAAAGGCATAATAATGTGGCAAGACTGTTGCAGTGGGGATTGTGCAAACAGTACAATATTGAAGTACCTTGAGAAACGTTGGAAGCAGGAGCCATGAAACATTACAGAGAATGATAAAGTGTATGTCACATGGGAACATCCATTACTGACAGGTCAAAAATAGATGTCAGAAAACCAGATATAGTAGTCCATGAAAACAGGACAAAAGTAGCACTGATAATTAAAATTGCTACTCTCAGTGATTATAGCGTTTTATGTACAGAGAGACATAGAGTCATAAAATACTCGGCTTTGCAGGCAGAAACAAGGGAAATGTCGAAGAAGGATACTCAGACAGTTCCAATAGTAGTAGGAGCAATGGATCTCATAAAAAAGCATCTGCCGTCTTATTTAGATATGCTACAGATACGTATATGAATTTCAGGAGGAGTCAATTCTGGGCAGGTGTTGTGAAGAACACTCTTGACTAGCATCAAAGATTGAAACAATACTAATTTCATGAACTTTAATCATACTTTGACTTAGGAATTGGATCCATTCCTGTCATGGTATTAGAAACCCAAGGGATTTGGAGAAGTTAAAAAAAATAGAGAAACCATATCTGAAGAGGTCCTGCACTTCAAACCTGATGCGAGTGCTACCACCATAGGCCCTTAATTATGTGATGAAGAAACTAACTCTAGCCACCTCAGAACCTGAGACTTTTGTGGATCTCAGGTTATTACCTTTTAAGACTTGATTTTTGTGGCTTTTACTTCAGAAGGATTTTTGAGCTCCTTACATAGAGAACCATACTGAGTATATCATGGCAAACCTTAGAACTATTCCTTCCGGTTATTTTCCATAGATAAGAATTATAATGCAGTGATTGTCCCTATACTTGATCATCTATTATTATTTCAGTAACATTCATGCTGTACTTTCTAAAATACTTAGCTGAATTATTTCGTAGTGGGTTATCTTATGCACCTGTCACTTACTATAGTCTACCTCATTATGGATCCCTCTGTTTTCTTCAAATACTGCCTCCAAACAGTTCTTAAGTGGAGTGTTGCATCTCATGCCTTCCAGGATGAAGCGTATCCCTCTCCTTCTGACCTTATTTTTATAGTATAAAAAATTATCTTAACCACTTTTGAGCCAGTCACCTTCACGGCTATTAAGCTTCTGTTCTAAAACCCAATCTGTTGGTGGCCAGTACCTTGATTAAGGGAAGTACTGAGCTGTAACCTCTTGTCAGCAAAAGCTGTATACAGTTTTATATAAATACAAACTAAGTCTTAAAACTAATCCCTCCTTCATGTGAAAAGGGGTTTCAGAACTGGCTTTGAGTCAGAATGCCCAGTTGCCATTTTATCTTAGGCCACAAATTATATGAGAAAGTTACTACATTTAATGGATGTGCACAGGCAACTGAGGCACTGCACAGAAGGAGCCAAGCAATGCCAGTAGGCTGATTAGCTTTTTGCCTCCTTTCTGTCAGGCCAGCAGGGTAAACCACTTTAAAAAAAATACACATTAGTTGGCTAGTTAATTGCATTTATTTTGCTGTTATGAACATCATGGGAAAACTATGGAAGGGCAAATAAAAAGTACACGTATACCGATGCAGCATCAACTTTCCTTAAAAATGTCTCACGTGAGAGTATGTAAGACAGCTTTTAGGAACAACATGAAGATCTTCTCTAAGCACTGTAAGCTGGACATACTTTCACAGAAAGGGTGGGTTTGTCAACTGCAAACCTATAAGGCATGTTCTAACCACCTCCCCATGCCTAGCACAAGGCTATAAGTGCGATAAGCTAACTACTTTAGTAGTGTTCCCATGGATACGGAATGATAACTACAGCAAAGATCTTTATGATGAACATTGTACAGTTGTGCAAATATACTCACCATAACAACAATTATTCAAATACCAGGATTACTTCCCAGTTACCTCTTGGATGGATCTTGGTCAGTAATTTCTTTACTCTGTAAAGCCTGGTCTGCTCTCAGTGTCTCATATAGGATGTTTTTTGAGCCTCCTTTCTTACAGGCCAGGAAAAGAAAGGAAAGTTCCATGCTACTGGCCTTCATGAGTAGAAATTATCCCATAATAAGTTGGAGGTAACAGGGCACACTTGGTGACTTCCTTAACCAAATAGGAACTGAAGACGACATTAAATGCTTTTCCTTTCAGCCAATGTTATGCTAGTGTCTGGTGCTTGGGTGAAAAGTTCAGACCTGCTCTAAGGACATCCAAAGGCTTTGAAAGTTGGACCATAAGGGTGAATGTCTGCTCATGGCTAATTCCCATTGATAAGCAAAGATCCTGTTAGAACATGTACTGCTATGGTGAGTATACATAACATGACTCCGCTATCTCTACCAGATTTAGTAAAGGAAAAACAGGTTCCCATTATATAACCAACTATAACAAAGTTGCTAAATTTGCAGCAAATATCCCTTTCAGAAGCCACCACTGTATAGCACTGAAAATCCTAAATTGGTTAGAACTGCCTCATCAACTAACATATGCACAGCGTCTTGCCACGTATAAAATTATCCAGTATTCATCTGTCTGTCCTGCTCTAAAAAACATTCTATACAACTAAGTTCCCAGTCAGTCATTGTGATCCAGTGACCAACAACTCCTGTCTATCTACAAACCTATCAACTCTACTAGGCCTTGTCTCTACTCATGCAAGGTTGTTAAGGCCTGGAACTCCTTACCTGTATCCATCAGGTCAATACCCTCCCTCCCATATTTCTAAATCACAGTGAAATACTTTCTAGTTAAAATTTGGCTCTGTTCCTGCTCAAAACCAGGATAAACTATATCCCTAAATGTGAACAAGCACCTTTAGTACATTTTCATTCCTTATACTTCCTTACTCTTCCTTCTTCACTTACTTCCTTTCTTCTATTAAATTCTTATCCCTGACTTTCTCTCTAAATATACCATAAGGCCTGCTTTTCCTTCACTTTATATTGCAGTTCCTGTTTGTATTAGACTGACTTGCCTTTAATTTCTCTACAAGCTGTGGAAAATTTCTCTAAATATTAAAAAATTGTTATATAACTTGTGTTGATTCTTAATCAATGTTTTATATTATTTCTAATTTGTTATAATTGGGATAAAATGGAAACAGATGATCTGCTGTGGTGACACGTAACAGGAACAGCCAAAAGAAGAAGACGAGATATAAAGAATTGTTCTCGTTTATTTTAACTGGAACTTCATCAGAGGTTGACAGTATTATTTCTTTATTTTCTTTTGTTTTTTTTTCAGTGTGGTTTGTTTTGGTAATTTGTTATAATTATTTAAACTGCAGATGTTTCTGAAGATTGTAAAATTATTGTTCTTAAAATGTTTTGTAATAATCTGTAGCTTTTCTCTGCAGGCCTGCACTGACAATGGACTTTCCCAGTTATCAAGTATCAATAAATAGATAGCAAACACCAGAGTAACGACCACTACTGCTACAAAAAATCTTCTTTATTCAGGCCAAAAGAGATGAGCGCTTTCACGTACCAAACAGTACGCTTCTTCAGATCTACAAACTAACTCATGAAATATACTTTTAAAAAGTTATACCACAACGATTATTAAATAAATATCAATAAATAGATAAAAATTATAAAATGCAGTGGATCCAGGCCACAAAACTCAGAGTTCAAAAAACAGGTTCAGTAACTCTCAGGTTTCCATTATATGTTTGAGGATCATAAAAATGACCCTTGAAATTGCAAGAATTTAAATGCTGTTGTATGGCTTTATGTACTATGTCCAAGATTACTGTATCTTGGAGTATTGCCTCTTCTCTAAGGTATGACAACCATGGGGTTATTATAAATATATGCAGCATGGGGTATACAGATACGATCCTCACTTCAAAGAAGGTAAAAAAGTGTCTGGTCAATACAAAAAAAGATATGTAGCAATAAGTTTTGTACTTCACTGTTATTTCAAAAAGATAGCACTTGATTTTTTTTTTTGTAGTTTTTGGTCTTACAGTGTATAGTTGCAAGTTTCCAATAGAGGGTCAGGAAAATCAGTTTTCAGAAACGTGTGCTCTTCTTCAGTATCGCCATTAGGTTATCGTACAAAAATCTGACGCCTAACATAGGCAACTTAAATACTTCATTGGAATGGCTTTGTTTCACTGAAGGATAAATTAAGAAAACTGCACATAGAGTACAACAGAACCAGATGGGTGAAAATGTGGAGCAAAGAACAGTTTAGATAAACTAAATTAAGATCACTTAATACAAATAAATGTAGAGTGCTACAAGTCAGATAACTGCATTACTAACTGGATGAAAATTTAGAGCAAGGAACAATCTTGGTAAACATTTAAATTAAGGACACCTTATGCAAATAACATGGAATGTGTCATAATTTCATTTTGGCTCTGTTAGAAGCTTGTCAATTTAATTGTGAATGACAAAGAATACTGACTTTTATTTTTTAGTAGTGTAGAAAAAATATGTAAACTTTATATTGCCATAAAATACGTTCGGCATTAGACAGTCACAGTTAAAAAATGTAAATGTGCAAAGTTTCATAAAACTTCTAACTATAGCTGTCTGAAAGCCATGCACACATATCCTGTCAAAACTAAATTCAAGAAGAAGCTTGAAAAAAGAAGGGTTGTGTGTTTGAAAAAAAGAATAGCGCCTGGGTCCATTAACTGACGAAGCAAATGCAGTCTTTACTAAGCCTTACAGGAAACAGAAAATGAAAGGAGATCACAAGGAGGAGAATCCAGTATTTTACTAAGTAGAGAGAAACAGGAATTCAATGGGCTCAATGCTTAAGATGTCTAAAGCACACGGGCATGCCTCTCAGCTTTCCAGATTTTCGCAGAATGTCCAGATGTTTGTCTCAAAATTTCCATCTGTTTTTCAAAACATTTTTGGTTTTCTGGCAGATCATGGGGATGATCTGAAGAATGACATTAGTAAATAATGTCTTACATTTGAGTTTCAGACTTCATATCCTTTAGAAAAATGCATTAATGCATCTTACTACATGCCCAGTTATTCTAGCAACTTTCTAAGTTTATAAAAGCAATATTTAAAATCATTCCCTATTTTTGGGGCTTTGTGCCCCCATTATTTCAGGCTTTGTCCAGAATTCTTGGGTTAAGAGGTTGAGGGGTATGCGCAACAGCCTAGTGTTCTGTCCTAATCTCTGGTCACTGTTAACATGAAATTCGCCTGATATCTGTGTGTCCATGTGAGTTTTTAAGCATGTGTGTATATATATATATATATATATATATATATATATATATATATATATATATATATATATATATATATATATTTTGCATTAGGTTTACTATCAAAATCTTGCTGATGGGTTCAGCGAACATGGACATGACGAATGGCAGTTGGCCGATGTCCGTGTTGCCAAATGGGAGAGCGAGTGTACATAGCGAATGCAACTGTGTATTCACTGATATGTACTTGATGTTATGGGTAGAGATCACAGTACAGTGCAGATTGGGAAATGTATCCATTTCCTCACTGTGGTGCGATCTTGCAGTTGGAATATATAGTTTGCAGGGGGTGTGGGGGGTGCACGGGGGCTTGCCTTCCTGCTAAAATGTGAATGCCAGTGTAGGAGTTTAACTTACATTTGCACCTACACTGACGACACATTCGATATTCGGCATACCTGGCAAATCTGCTGAATTCATTCAACAGATTCGGCATTTATGCCTAATTAGTATTCAGGAATTTGCGGTTTCCGTTCAATGTTAGACATTTTTTTGTGTATTTCGGGTTTTTGATAGTAAACCATTACATTAGCATTATATTTACTCTGGACCTTGTGGCCCATTTTATGGTTATAAATTGTGGTATAGTAACTAGTTCACTTATCTGGGAGTTGTAAAGATGTATTCAAAGTGCCAAGATGTTTGTTGTCCTGCCCCCAACACCACCATTAACAGAAGTCTCACCTCAGAAGATTTATTTTGGAATATCTCCCTGTCTAAAATTCCCACCCCAAATTTCTGGTGTGGCAAAAAAAATGTGCCACCTGAAAATGTTTCTCCAGACACATTTTTCATTATTATTTTTGTGATTCATTATTCACTCTTTGCCATGCCTTTTTTGTACCATTTTTCTATATTCTCCATACATCACTCTTTATTGAGATATATACCAACTAGGGCATTCTGATATTTTAAGGACATCATAATGACCCTTGTGATATCTGCCATTTTGTACTCACTGCATATTTTCACTTTGCAGTACCATCTACTTTGCAATCTTGTAAGATTCCCAAACCCTGACATGTTGAGGCATGCCCATTACACCCACCTGGGCTGTGATTCTGTTAGACGAAGGTGTTTTTCTGCAATGAGAGATGATGCCATTAGTGGAGAATGGTTCTCTGTTCTAGCTGGAGACTATAAAACCAGGCAAAGCATAATGCTTGAGTGATTGACTTATGTGGTTTTACTCCTTTAAGTGCGCCGCAGACGAAAATAGCCACGAAAGGATGACATCAACTTTGCAGCATTTTTATATAAGGCCTGTCCTACATTAGTAGAAAGTAAACTGATGGATGGTGACAGAAACAAATTCATAGACTGCATCATGTGGTATTGTCCACTGATGACCCAAATTCTGCAAGGATAAATGGCAACAAAATAAATGTGAGGAGAGGAATATATGCAGGCTTTTCAGAATGGCCAGATACAACCCCAGCGTTGTCCCAACATATGATGTGACATCCATAGACCTTTGCAGAATGCTTTGATATACAACCCAACATTGTCACAGAATGTGACATAGTGCCAAAAGAAAGGGAAACATGATGGACTTGGTAAAATGTATGTGTACAGTCAATCCAAGATTAAAGGTAAACTGAGAAGAGTCCAAAAATTATGATTTTTCTCAGAGAGGGTGCAGGTGTATATATGATTGAGATGAAGGGTACTGGGATAGGTTATTTTCAGTTATTTGAGCACCTGTGACCATAACACAAAAAAATGCTGGTTGAATCAACAGCCTGGAAACATGACTGTATTGCAATATTTTGACATAGTTTAAGCAATATATTAATTACATTTTAGTATGATTTAAATAATTGGTGTACATCTTGAAGGAGCTTGACAGGATGTATGTGCAAATAAATGCTGTACAATGGGTAGACATTGAAGAATGTGTCATATTAGGCAGTTGTAAAAATATTTTACAAACTCTGTATTGAAAGTAAGCCCTGCTTCATATTACATTTAACTGTATAACATGGGAAACTCTGATGAGAAATACTGTGATGTAGTGTGATAATGGTTAATATAGATTATCGATGAGTAAGGTATCGAAAAAGTATTGAAAAGCAAAAAAAAATTGTAAATCTTTTAAATAATCTGAGAACCTCAGATTACTGACAATATCACACATACTCTGCATAATGTCCCAGGCTATCAAAAAATGCTTTATACAATGTATGATGTGTGATATCAAGAAAGGCAATCACTGAGGGGTGGGGATATTAAATTTGACCTTGATTATAAACAGTGAAGTGCTAGAAATTGGAAAAAGTGTTCTGCCTTAATATTCACAGTAACAGTCTAATCTCATTGATATGATGGGTATTGCAAAGTGCGATGATGGGTTTCATTTAATTTTAACAGTTATCAGTGTCCTGTCTAAATCTGCCTGCTTTGAGTTGTTAAAATATAAATATGGTAAAGGTATCACAGAGCAGATGCTTTCAGAAATATTCTCACTGGGGGGCATAAGCTAAGTAATTATGAAGAGAATCAAGGCTCTGAGTTTCCTCATATTGATTTTCAGGCATTCTGAAAAAAATAAAACATACATTTTCCAGGTAAACAGCTAAGTGAATGCATTGTAGAACAATCCGACTGTAACCTAAAACAAAAAATAGTTTACAATTTTTAAATCTTATATGTACAGAGACCTACAGCAAGCATTAACGGGAATCATATAACATGGTTGTCATCAAGCCATTAAAATGAGACTCCTTGATGTAACACATCAGTAGTCTCTGGATTTCCTAAAATACTGTACAATGATGCTAAATGAAAGCCATTTTGAGTATTTTGTGTGTGTGTGTGTGTGTGTGTGTGTGGGTGTGTGTGTGTGTGATGAAGTAAGAAAATATTTATCGAAAGTTATGAAATAAATTTTACAAATACAATATTTATTATTTCTGAATGTATAGCTAGGCCTATACGAAAGTATAAATGAAAAGGTTATAGTGGTGACTAAATATGAGGCTTCTGTTATGAACAAGAGTTATTAAAAGTTAAAGGTTCATTATAGTTTATATACAGAGTTGAAAAAATAATTTTGCAAAATGTGAAAGCAACTAAAAATATTGTTTCAGTAAAATGCATTGGTGTATATTGAAGTTTAATAGGTGAACACATTTAAGACAGTTAAGAAATATGAAGGTATAAGAAGGATGTCTGCTGTCATGTTGTAATAGCAGTTAGGGCCATGGGGTGGACGGCAAAACAATGGATGAGAACAAGTTTTATGCCAAACTCCCCAGCAACACATCCTTACAAATGCTTAAAAAATGCAGTCTCTGAATATACTGTAAAACTAGAAAAATCTATCACCTGGGTTTTGGGAAGTAAGCCTTAGATCTTCAGTATTCTAGAGCAGAGTATACGTATTGGTATTCATATTAAACGGTGCTACAGTGCAACAAAACCAGTCATCCACATTCCCAAAATGGCAGCATCTCTTAACTCATGAGTTCACTTGGTTATGAATTGCAGCACTATGCAGTTGGATAACTAAACAACATAATGCCTACCACCAGTGTAACTATGTACCTGAGGTACTAAGGGGCTATACACAGACAGTGGCATGCGCGCATGCGCGCGCACACACACACACACACACACACACACACACACACACACACACACACACACACACACACACACACACACACACACACAAAACACAACAGCAATCCCTGCACAGACACATGGGCCTACTCACCCACTGCATCAGTACAATCACGCACTTACACAAGGGTACAACATGCATTCATATGCACACACTCATATTCTCCCATTCCCATGCAGCATGACATACCTACATCAGATATCTGTTAAGGATGATGTAGTTCTGACTCCCTTGCTCTAATTCCTACCATTGAAAAGCACAGGTGTGCACATTAGAATGGTACACATACTTACTCATTTGGATTTCTTCCTATCCAGCATTTTCCTACTTCAGGCATCTATGAATCCCATAGTATGTAAGTCTTCTAACTGGGGCAGCATGCTGGAATGGTCAGTTATACAAACTCCTTCCATGGACTAGCACATTAGCATGTGGTGCTCAGAATCTTGCTGCCTAAAGTACACAGTGGCAGTTACAAGCAATTGGGGGAGGGTCTATGAATCAGAATGGTCTTACAAAGTATGCAAGACAACTTGCACTCATCTTATGTGCATCACAGCTATGAGTACTGACCAGTGTTACACAGGAAAACAATAAAATCCAAGCTGGTGAGAGATAAACGTCTGCATGAGCTTAAAAATGCTAAATTATTATAGCAGCATTAATGATGTAGTTACGGCCATCAATAAGTCTCAACAGTATGCACACATAACCCTACCTTTTGGTTATGATGAACAGGAGAGGAAAGTAAAATTTTATAATGGTACAGACCATGGAATCTCTGTGAACCATAACCTTGTCCTTATTTTAGGTTCCCCTCCAGTGGTGCTACAAATTCATCCAAGCAGCAGACTACACTGTGCAGACATTAGTAGGGGGTTCTATGCAATGTGTGTACATACAGGTGTGATATAGAGAGATATCTGGAGGCATACACACCAGTAAAGTAGTTAATATTTATAATATATTTCCTTATTGTAAAGGTGTGTGTGTTTTGCATTATAATTTTAAGCAATGAAATGGACACTACTGTTTCCAAAAAAAAACTGTTTCATTTACAGAGCCAAACAAATGTAATGCATCAAGTACAGCAATTATTCATCAAACTGATATTCAGTGAATAGACACAAAACTGTTTTTATTTAAAACAGTAAAAACAATGAAATGTCAGAAATGTATAATTAAAGTATTATTCATGCTGGTCAAAAAGGATTCAGAGAACAGACTAAAGTAAAGCTTATAAAAAACAGTGAAGAAGCCATATTGTCTTTTTAAGGGATATTTCATTGTTCTATTTGTTGGTGCAGATTTTGGGGATTGATATAGTGCCATCTTAGCACTGGCTGTAGACCACAAGATCATTGGAACCACAAAGCAAGTATGTCTGAGGACCCTGTGTACTTTGCCAAATACCACCTTCAAGATGGACCCCTCACTTCCGTGAGGGCAAAACATGTTAGGGAAGGGAACTTGCAGTTATGCATCCAATCATCAAGGTTAGTCTTAAATGAGGTAAAGATGTCACTTTGCTCACAAGCAGGGGAAATTTGTTTTTAAGATGAATCAACCGCTGGGTAGGCCAAACTGCCGGGCAATGAGTACATCTCTCCACTGTTTTTTTTTAACTGTTGGTGGAAATTCAGATCCTTGGTTTGGGTGTTTGTGTATCTAGTCATCCTGTGAAGGTATATGAGACCCATTAGGGTGGGATCTTTGATGGCACAGGACATCAGGCATAGATCTCCATGCAGATGTCTATAAGAGACTAAATATGGAGAGGACTTCTAGTGTGTCTTAATAGCTAATGAGTTTAGGCCATAAGTTTGTTTCATTAGAAACGTTTTGGGTTTTTCTAGCTACATGAATTGTCTGGATAGGTACATGCTGAAGGGGACATTATACTCAGTAATTGGTCTAATTAGGGCAGAGTACAGAGAGACAATAACATCCTCTGACCTATATAAGATCCCTTTGGAAACCAATTGTATGAGATGGAAGAATTTCCTAACTACTGTGGACACTTGGGGGTCGAAAATTAGGGAATTGTTGACACAGGTGCCAAGAACCCTGAATACCATGTCCATATGAAAGGGAATACTGGCTATGCTGTAAGTTCTAGATGAAGAGTATTCTAAAGTTACGAATGCTACACTTTTATGTTTTGCATTTAGTTTAAGCACTCTCTCTGTATACCATTGGTTTGTAAGGACTAGTTCTTACTGAAGCACTTCTGTATCAGTAGGTGAATGGATGATGTTACCCAGCTTGCAGTCATGGGAGAATATGGTTAGCCAAAGGTCAGGTTTCATGGTATGCAGGACAGAAAAGTATGGACCATAAAGAAAGGGTCCCAGCACTGAACCTTAGGCACCCCACTAGTTACTTTCTTACTTCATAAAGTGGCACCTACCAGCCTAATTGTGCGGATTATATCTTTCAGCCAGTTTGTGATTCATCTTACCATAAAAGGTCATACCATTTGTTCCTTTAGCTTGTTTGCAATGCTAGCATGGTGTACAGTGTTGAAGGCCTTGGTCAGATCCAGATAAATTATGTGGACTGAATGTTCATCATCCAATGCCTCTGTAACCTTCAAAAGGAAGCTTGCCAAGTTAAGTAGACATAATCTGCCTCCGAAAAACCAAACTGATGTGGGTCCAGATGTATGACATTTGTAATACGATAGTTTATGAATTTGTATATGATGCATTGCATGGCCTTACAAATTAGACTAGTTAAGCTTATGGACCTGTAATACTTGGGATCTGTAATAGTGCCCCCTTTGTGCAGGGACACCCCTTTTCAGCAGACCTATAGTACATCAAAATACAGTGTGGAGCTCACTATAACCCCTAACAATTATGCTGCTCAATCTCTTATTTGTCTCAAGAATTAAGCAGAAAGATTAAAAAATTAATGAGAGACAAATGATCAACATCAAGGAGAACTATTGCACTTATATATTTATAAACTTGCTAGAATACCAGACTTTGCATTAGCACGCTGTTAACTCTGGAAACTCAAATGTCATTATTTACAGGGTCAAATCCTCATTGAGTTACCTGAAAAAGAAACACAAACTTTTCATGGAACACATCAAATATGTGGTAAAAATCAGGAAGATTCTGTGAAATCAAGGGCAAGCACACACACACACACACACATCCACTTGTATGACTGAGAAAGGACACCTCAGCTGTGTGACAGCTATTTCCTGTAGATACCTGGATGGTTACTAGTATAATATTCTTTGCATCAGTATACTTTTTATGAAGGCTAAGGCTGAAACTTAATTGTTTGTTCTTATTTCCTGACTGCAGTCCTTAATAATTTATTAGAAGAAACAAAAACTTTAAGGAACAGACCAAATATGAGGCAAAAAAATCAGGAACATTCTGCAAAATCAGGGATACATGAGAGCATCATGACCCCAGCACAAAAACAGATATGACTATCAATTACAGCCATTTACATGACTGTGACTGTACCTGTCAACTGCTGTTGCTTTTACAGACTTAGAATGTTGAAAGAATAAGATGTATGCCATTATTTGAAGACTGCAATTCTCACTGATTTGCCGGCAAACCAATCATTTTACAGGAAATAGTCCTAAATATGTGACAAAGTCTGAGAAAGTTGAGAGCTTCTATTCCTCCCTCCATACTCTATTCCCCCGCCATACTATATATATATATATATATATATATATATATATATATATATATATATATATATATATATATATATATATACACACACACAGTTATCTGTATCTTATATATATATATATATATATATATATATATATATATATATATATATATATATATATATATATATACACACATACATACACACAAGTCTGTGAAAGTTGAGAGCTTCTATTCCCCCTCAATACATATACACACACACACACACACACACACACACACACACACACACACACACACACACACACACACTTTAATGAAATACTTACCTTCTATACCTTGCCATCAAAAGTAATGCTTGTTAAACAAAATATATATATATATATATATATATATATATATATATATATATATATATATATATATATATTTAGCAAAAAGATGCACTTGTAATTCTGTTGCCATTTGCTTTCAGACTCAGGGTGCTTCAGTCATCTGAGGTAGCCTGAGCCAATAGAAAGATCTCTTCAGTGCTTCACAGTACAGCCTGGTGAGCTGTTTGAATGTTGAGCACCATTTCTGAAGTTGTTAGCATAGTATTGAAAGGTGTAATAAAGCATAAGTGCCCTTGTTCAACAAACTAAAAATGTGGATTTTACATAATGCAAATGGAGTGAGATGATTTTTTTTAGTTGTCATGGACTTCCTCAGAACTCTACATATCTAAGAACCAGGAAGAAGACAAGTGGTCTGGAAGTCAGCTATTGTTTTTCATTTAAAAATAATAAACTTTCTAATCTTAACTTCTGACCAGTACTCTTTTTTTTTTGTATTTTACTGGGGGGCTGCCACCCAGCAGCCAATATAATGAATCATCATGGGTTTAAAGTCCTCAAAATCATTGTAGAGTTTGTGATTTGAAAAGAGAAAGTTACTAATTTGTTGTCCGACTTAACCAGGGATGGAGGTACTACAGAATGTATATAGTCAGAGGCAATGTTGGTGAAGACCTTGCCTAGAATGTTTTGAACCCTACTGGGCTGGAAACTTTTTTGTTCTAAGGTGTGATCATTTACTATGTCTATTAGGTGATGCAGAAAGCGTATTTTTAGCTGTGTCGATTGACCCCATTTTATATGTTAGGTGCAAGTGATTAAAGATCATTCATTTCTGCCAAGCCTATATTAAAAGGACCCAACCACTTGGTAGTTTTTCAGGTGGGATGAGGTACAGTGATGTAATGGTCTCAACATAGTCAAAAATATGAGACCCCTTAAATGCCATACTGTAGTATGTAAATTCATCACGTGCATCTGATGCAGTGACATCAGCTGGTCATCTCTTTGGAAACATCCTGCATTTCATCAGCTAGACACTGATCAATGAGATTTCTTGGAAGCTTTATAATGGGCATTTAATGTCTTAACAAATCCATTCATTCCTGAGGCATTAAATAATTTTTTTTCTGTGTACTTCATACTCCATCTACCTGTTTGTTAGTAGACTGATTAGAAATGGCAGTTCTATGCCAAGTAATTTACTTATAAACCTGATCCCAGACTGTGATATAGTCCTATTTCTTAGTGTTGCTATTATCTCTTTAGATTATGTATTTGTGAAGTGGTTAGAGGCATAGTGCCTTTAATGACATTAATGGTTACTTCAGCAGTGATTGTTATCAAAACATCAAAAGACTTCCACTATTGCAGTGGTCCCTCCACCAGCAGCTTAACTATTTAGCTCCTTTTTAGAAGTGTTGGCAAATCCGGTGGTCATCTACATCTGGCTAGGTCTAATGGACTCATCTGTAATTTCAACATTGACCTTTACTTTCTTGCAGTATTTCTTTTGATAATTTAAGCTATTGTTAACTCATGCAGAAGCAGAACAGACCTTAAATGTTAAGTTTTAGGTGTAGCAGCTTTTAAGTTTGATAAGAGATTGCCATAGAGCTTGTTGGTTGCATTTTTAAATGTGTCCTCAGAGCATGTTATCTTCGTAGGATGCATCTGACTTACTAGTGAATTTACCTGCAGCCTATCTGTAGGATTTTTAAATAATAAATAGGTTCATAGGTGTGTACTAGGCTAATGGCCCTGGAGCCTTTACAAGCCTAGCCCATAGAAGTGCCCTGGCATTGTTACGCCTGATGTTAGTTCCCAGTGCCTCTATCAAGTAGAGCCACTGGAGTGATCCCTGGGGTGAACTTTCTATTTCCCATCCACTCATTAAGATTTCTCTTAAAGAGGGCCAGTGAGGTGCTCTGCTTGACATGTATGGGAAGTCTATTCCAGAGCTTGGGCAGTCTCTGAGTTATGAACCTGTCCCTCCAGCAAGTTCTGTTGATTGTGTTAATGACATTGAGGTCTCTGGAGCATGTGGTGCTGAGGGACTGGGATTTCTTTATATGTAGCATTTCTAACAGGGCTGGGTCAGACATGGCTTTGTAAATCAAGCAGAGATCACCTCTTAGTAGACGATATGAGACAAAGAATAGCTGGAGTTTTTTGTGTCTGTCTGTGTAGGACTTGTGTTTAAGACCTAGGATCCTCTTTGTGAGGTACTTTTGTGGCCTTTCCAGCTGTTGCATGTGTCTAGTGAGCTACATGCCAAATGGGGCATTATACTCAATGATTGGCCTAATGAGGGAAGAGTAGAGAGAGATTATGACCTCTTTCTTCCTGGATGCAAAACCCTTGGTAATGAGATGTGGCACATAGAATGACTTTCTGACCACAGTGGCAATGTGGTGATCGAAGGTGAGGTTGCTGTCAACCTGTGTCCGCAGATCTCTTATAATGCCTTCAGTGTTCAGTAGGTTCCCATCAATGTGGTAATTAGTGGGAACTGAGTTTTTCCCAAAGGGAATGATGATGCATTTTTTGGCATTAAGTTTAAGGCCATGGTTTCGACACCAGTCATTGGTCTCAGTGAGTCCTTTCTGTAGGATGTCTACATCACTTGGGGAGTGTTAAATAAAATAAGATTTCAATACACAGGAGGTTCAAGTTAAAAAGTTTACTAGTGTACACCAGGAGGCAAAAAACGTACAAGTACAGAATTTTGTCTGACATGAAACAGGAAGCACACAATTTTATATAGGTTTAACATTTAAGCTATGCCCATCTTACTGACGTGATATGTCACAGGGCATCTACAGCACTTTAGCTTACAGTCTTCTATTCATAAAGCTGTTAATGCTGTATATTTTAAAAAAACTTTTCCTCTAGATACAATACGGCCTTGCTATCCAGCTGGTCAGACATAATGTCTTTCTGTAAAGTTACTTCTTCAAGGTTTCATATCAGTTCGAATACAATAGCAGATTCAGTCTTTTAATAATCTTCTTTGTTCTCTGTTACACTTTCCTACCAACTGCATGCTTATCTTAGTAACACATATACAAGGCCAAGTCATTCCAACAGGAAAGAGCAGAAGATTTCATCATTTCACACATTTAATTTCCTGACCCAGCAGATAATCACTTGTGAAAAGCATAAACATTAAAACTTGCTAAGCTAGCATTCTGCCAGGGTCGAAGGTTAGCTTTGCTTCAAGCCACACTGCAGTTTCAAAACTACTTACATTTACACATGAATTAATCCTTACTGTTATATGATTAATAGAATAAAATTCATTATATACTACTTTGCTTTTAAACTAGCATTTCTCATATATTCAAATACACATTTTTCTAACATTTCCCCCCTATTAATACTTTTATTCTATTTTGAAGTATGCATAGTGTCATTTCATCTCCTAGCCTTTTCCACTTAGGATTTTCAGCTAGGTGAGTCATTCAATCTATACTTTAGAAAAAATGTCATCTGAAATCAATCTCTCAATCTCAATATCTTGGTACAAAGTTTCAGTAACAGATACATCAATAAAATCTTTGATTAATCTTTTCATGCAGAGAATTCCACAGCAAACACATGCTCCTATTAGGAGTATACCCACACAAATGGCAATCAAAATATTCATTAGGATGGAACCCCACCCCCCAAAAAGATTCTGGAAAAAGTCCGTCAGTGGGTTTGGGCCTGGTTCAGTCATGGCTGATACTTGCTGAATTACCTCTAGGTGATTATTGATTTCATGCCTGTTATCTGGTATGTACGCACAGCATTCTTCTTTGATAAGCGCGCACGTACCACCTCTTGCCGCTAGGGTGAAGTCAAGAGCCATTCGATTTTGTAGCACAACAGTTCTCATTGCATTCAGTTCATCAGTCACCAGTTCTAGGGCAGAAAAAGTTGCATTACTCATTACTTTGAGAAGTTTTGACAACTTCCTCAGCTCCCAGATCAATTTGACTGCTCCATAGGCTGGGAAAATTCCTGCCCAGGATATAACACTGTCACTCAAGTCCATATGAGTCAATTTGCTTTTATCTTTCACGGCATTATGATCTTTCCAACCAGCTTCGATCTTTCCGACTGGATTCACAGGTTTTTCAACTGGACCTTCAGGTTTTTGGACTGCTTCTCTCACGTTTTGTATCTTACCCAAAGGTAATTCTGCAGTATGTCTTATTGCTGGAACCAAATAACCCAAAAAACAACTGCCGGACCAATTCTCAGGTAACCATTTATATGCCTTTTTCCCACAAATAAAATAACAGTTTTCTAATTTAGTACTAATACGCATCAGCCCTCCATGAAGCATTTTCTGATCTATAACTGACAATTGTTTAAACAAAACTGGATTTTTGCAAATGTCATTCATAGTTGTTTTCAATGAGTTCAACTACGAGTCATAATTAGTATTGCAAAAAGTATTGCCATTACCATTCTTAATATAACATTGGTAAGATATGGTTATATTACAATTGCTCCAGCCCACCTGGAGGGTATCATTTTTATAAAAACATACAACTCCTTTTTGTGTGACAGGTAAAAATGAAGCTATTTTGTCCTGTGATCTCACAGTTCCTGTATCGAAAAGTAAATTCTCCCAAGTCTCATTTATCCCCAAAGGGACAGCGGACATTATCAGTCCTCCATATGCTGTTGGTATAGCTGTACAAACCCAGCAATTTGAAATGTTCATAGTCTCTGCATATACACATTTCATGGCTAGGTATGTGTTAAAATTTGGATGCCAGTCTATGGACGTTTCATCACACCTTCCCACTTTCACTTGTGTGGTTGTGTGTAAGATAAACCACAACAAGAAGAAAATTGACACAATTACAGTCAATAAATGTACACTCAACAAAATTATTATGCAACATCTCTGGGGTTGTTCTAAATTTCTATTCGCTTTGTTTTTGGCCATCTCGGTCTGGTTGTGTAGCAGTCACAAAGTTTTTATCAAGTTGAAAGTTCTTTACCGGTTTACAATGTGTCAAATGAACCCAGGACGTCCTCTCGGCCACTCTAACTGCAGTAGGAGTTGCCAACAGAACCTGGTACGGTCCCTCCCACTTTGGACTCACCCAATTCTTCCTTTTCATCACTTTCAGCCAAATGTACGTCCCCGGGGCCAAGACTGCTTCCACCGGTCTGGTCTGTTCCTTATCTGAAAAGAGTTAAACTGCAAAACAGATTTATTTGTTAACAGTTTCCTCATATAACTAGCTAATGAACTGTCAGCCTCTTGCTCTGCAGGCATGAGAGCTTCCCACTGAGGCACATAATATGCTCTCCCAAAAAACATTTCAAAGGGAGTCAAACCCTTTACATTTGGAACCGTTCTCATACTCAGCAGTGCTAAAGGCAGACAGTATATCCAATTCTTTTGGGTCTCCTCAACTAGCTTCCTAAGCTTACATTTGAGGGTACCATTGTACCTTTCCACCAGTCCTGCTGACTGTGGGTGGTAAGCACAATGGTTCTTTAAGGAGATATCAAAAAAATCTCCCAAGTTGGTGGATTGTCTGGTTTACGAAATGTGTGCCATTGTCACTATAAATCCTTTCCGGAATGCCAAATCTAGGGATTACTTCTTTTATCAGGGCTTTCGCCACTGTTGCTGCATCCGGGTTTTTGGTTGGAAAAGCTTCTACCCATTTGGAAAACATGTCTACAATAACAAAACAAAACTTTTTCCCTTCACATTTATTCAATTCTATGAAATCCATACAAATAGTATGGAACGGATACGGTGGTATAGGAAAACTTCCTTGCTTGGTTTTAAATGCCCCTTGTGCATGATGCTTGTTACAAGTATGACAAGCTGCACAACATTATTTTGTGTAGTTTGTGTATCCATATGTTTGGAATATTCGAGTTACTAACTGTACCATCCCCCCTGTTGAGACATGGCACTGCCCATGGCTCAACAAAGCTGCATATCTAAATAAATTAGATGGCAATATTGGTTTTCTTTCTTTGGAAATGTACAGTCCATTCTCAAGAATTGCACCTCGTTTTACCCATTTTTGTTTTTCTGCTTTTGTAGTAAGTGTCTGCATTGTTTTTAACATGTCTAAATCTAAAATCTCAGAGGGTTGTAATTCCTCATTTAAAAGTAAAGTTTCTGAGTCTGAGGCTGCTTGCTTTGCAGCTGTATCAGCTCGTGCATTGCCTTTCGAAATCTTATCCTGTTGTTTTGTATGAGCTACACATTTACAAATAGCTACTTTGGTAGGTAACTGAATAGGTTCTAATAACTCCAAAATAAATTGTGCATGATTAATAGGTTTTCCACTAGATGTTATCATTCCTCTATTTTTCCATTGCTGTGCAAATACATGTACTGTAGAAAAAGCATACTGACTATCAGTATATATGTTTACACACTTGTTTTTTGCTAAAGTACATGCCCTCGTCAAAGCTATCAACTCTGCTGCTTGTGCAGATAAGTTATGTGGTAAGGATTGGGCTTCTAGAATTTCAGTGTCTGTAACTACTGCATACCCCACCAGATTCTTCCCTGTAGGACCCCTTCTGCATGAGCCGTCCACGTAATATGTCACCTCGGCATTATCCAAGGGCATATCTGTGAGATCTTGTCTAGGTAAAGCTAACTGTTCAATTTCCTGCAGGCAGCTGTGTGGTGTGCCATCCGCAGGGGTTGGGAGTAATGTTGATGAATTTAATGTTGTACATCGTTCAATTTCATATGAGGTTGGCTCAGCAGTATAGTCATACATGAAAGGTGTCTAGCAGGAGAAAGGTATGCCACTTTTTCTTGCAGTAAAATTATTGCAACTGCATGAGGCACTCTCAATGTGAGAGGGTGGAATAATACCACTGAGACCGAAGCCTGTACTGCCATCGCAGCTGCAACTACTGCTTGTACACAGTGAGGCAAAGATCGCGCCACTGGGTCTAACTGTGATGAATAGTAGGCTATGGGGCGTTGCTTGTCCCCATGTTGTTGCATCAATACTGACGTCATATATCCTTGCTTACAATCTACAGTCTGAAAAAAACGTTTGTGATAATTTGGAAGTCCTAAAACTAATGAAGAAGCTATCAACTGCTTCAACCTGCAGAAAGCCGTTTCTGCTTCAGGTGTCCATTGTAAGATATCTTGTGCTGCCATTGGCGTCTTATATATCAAGTCAATCAGTGGAGCAGATTCCAAAGTATAATTTGGTATCCAGCTCCGACAAAAATTAGTTGTACCTAAGAAAGACATCATTTCTTTCTTGGTTGTTGGTTTGGGTGCTTGCAAGATTGCTATTTTTCTTTCCTCATCTAGTATTCTACCTTCATTGGATATTACATATCCCAAGTATCTAACTTGTTTTCTCCAAAGTTGTAACTTACTTTTGTTTACTTTGTGTCCTGGTGTTGCTAAAAATTTCAATAGTGCTATGGTATCCTCCCTGCACTGTTGCTGGGTGGGGTCTGCTAGCAAGATGTCATCTAGGTAAAGTAGAATTTGACTACCTCCTGGTGGGGTAAACCCTGCCAGGTTGCTAGCCATTTCTTGTGCAAATATTGTTGGGCTCTCACAATATCCCTGTGGTAGTCGGGTTTGTAAATGCAAACCAATATTGACTATCAGGATATATAGGTATTGAAAAGAAAGCATTGCTAATATCTACCACAGAGAAATACTTCTGTTGTGGTTCTAAATCGTTTAACAAAGTATGTGGGTCTGGCACCGTAGGTGCTCTAGGTAATACTGCATTATTTACAGCTTGTAAATCTTGTACCATCCGCCATTCCCCATTTGCTTTTTTAACAGGAAATAGGGGTGTATTACATGGTGAATCAGCAGATACTAAAAGTACTCCTTCTTTGAGTAATGCTGCTATTATAGGCTTAATTCCTACTTCTGCATCCTTTCTCAAAGGGTATTGTCTTTTCTGTGGTCTAAAAGCTGACTTTGGGGTAATTGTAACTGGTCCTGCTGTTCGAATAAGTCCTACATCTGACTTGCCTGTTGACCAAAGAGTTGTTGAAATTTCACATAGGGCCTTTTCTTCTTCTTCTAATAAGAACGCTAATCAGCTGTCCTCGCTAGATTGCAAGTGTACAGCTGGATGTGTCTGTGTCAACCAATTCAGTTTCTGTTTCTGTATCCCTTGTTTTGACAGTTCTAAATCAGTCTGTTTCTCCCATCTTGTTACTTTTTATCCTAAGTCTGCCCATCTGACACTTTTATTCTTTGTCAAGCTGACATGTGGTAATCGATTTGATCTATATAATGCAAGGAATTCTTGAGGTAACGAACAGCTAACTACACTGTTCCCCTCAGTATCCCAGTACAAAGTATGCAAAACCAATCTAGTTGCACGATTTCTAAACAATTCTTGCTCATACTCTCTATCAGGTCCTGGTGTAGTACAATAGTATAGAGTACAGTGTAACAAATGCTGTCGATCAGTGTCAAGGGAGGGGGCTTTACTGATGGCTACGTTCATCAGTTCCTCAGTTACTGCCCCTGGACCAGTCATGGCTAGGTCCTGGCTGTACCAGTAAAAAATTTCACCCTCCGATCGCACTACAAAGGTATCCATTTGTCTCTGTGCCTCCATACCTTGTACAGTTGGAACTACTGCTATGCCAAATATTTGCATAAGGTCTCTGCCCAATAGGTTTACTGGACACTTTGCAGAGACAACAATTTTACTTCTCTGGGCCATACCTGAAACAGGGACAGTTATTGCTATATCATGGGAAAGTGGTTCCCTATATAGCTGTCCGTTTGCTGCTTTCACTAATATATAATCAGGTGATTCGGAATGTTCTAGTAACTTGGAGGGGTGTATCAAAGTCCGTGACGCTCCTGAGTCACACAGGAATTTGACTTCCCTTCCCTCCACCAGAAGTGTAAATTCCGGTTTCGTATCTGTAAAGCTCTAAACTCAATAATGCTAAGTCCAAAATTTCATTTTCTTCATCCTCCATATCTACTTGCACTTCCTCTACTCCTTCTATCACATTTACATTTGTTTTTTGTTTATTAACTTTTCCTGATGATTTCTGACTTTCACATGATGTATCCTCACTATCATATAGTCAGTCCTCATCTCCCTTATCTTCTGTAATTACCTTTTTGTTTTGCCTATAACCCCTTGCTAGATGTCCCTTTTTCCCGCACTTGAAGCATTCACCTCTCTTTTTTCTCTCCTCAAAATCTTCTGATCGTTTGTCAGACTGTTTGTTTCCCTGTGTATTTTTCTTGCCCTTTTTACCTGACTGCAATACAAATACTTCAGCTCCGTCTTCAGCAGTGAAGACTTGCGCCTTCTTTTTCTTTTTACTATTAAAATGTCTCTCAGCATGTCTAGCGTATTCAAGTAAGGCTTGTAGCCTCTCTGTTCGATGGTCTATCATATGCTTCGTAATGAAGCTACTAATAGGTGCAATGCAACCTTTCAAAAATGCATTTTTTAATTGTTGTTCATACGGGGAATCATTTGTTTGGTTCTCAGGAACCGACATACCACTATGATTATTAAAACATTCTAATAATCTAGCATAATACCCATCTATCGTCTCATTTTCCTGTTGTATGCATTGATTAATGCAAGTCCAGTCTGCTCTAGGTTTCCATTTCTCAGAGATTCGGTCTGTCAGACCTTTCACTCTGTTGTCTAACTCTGCGTCACTATGTGGGAGTGGTCTAAGCTCTGCATTACGAGGATTCCAGGTGCCACAAATCATGTACCAATCTGGACCTATAATTTGTCTTACTACTTTTTCTACTTCTTCCCCATTCAAGTGGTAACTCAACCTCATGCCTTGTAAATCTTCTAAAAATTTCATAAAATTAACTTTCGGATGGGGAATTCCCTCAGTAGCCTTCCAGATATCCTCCGGTGTCCATGGTCTATATACTAAGAGTGTTGGGTTTTGCCCTTCCTGTCCTGCCTGAGGATTTGGAACTTCTATAAGTGGGCATATTTCTTCCTCACTCTCATCCTGTAGGTTTCTCTCTATTTGATATAATTCTGTGTCCCTATGTATTTTACGTGTTCGGGACCTAGTCTCAATAGGATCTCTAACAAATGGTTGTGGTCTTGCTGAAACTTCAGGATAACGCGGAGGCGGACCAGCCTGTCCACTCGCTTCATATCCTGAAAAGGGTAAGGGAGGGGGCAAGGGAGGAGAAGGAGGAGCTGTTGCTATTACCAAGTTATTATCCTCTTTGTCTAAAAATAATGTTTTTGAATTTTTCAGCTTCTGCTCTCTACGATTTGCCTCCTCAATCCACCTGTGTGCTTGAGGAATGCCTAGTTGGCGTTGCTTTTTTGCCTGACCTCCCGCATCAGATTTAAGCTGTTTAAGGAGTTTAAATAGTGAAGTTTTATCTAGTTTACCATCAAATTCATATTTGTTAACCCATTTCGTATAATACCTAACGTTATCGGAATGTTGTGATTGCATGTATTTTGCGTCTTCGGTTAACGGCAGATCTCGCGATGTTTTAGTGCACTGATTACCCATGTCAAAGAAAATGTTACGTAACCCTTTTTATCACGTGATATCAAGTTCTCAGTTCCTGTTCACAGTTTATCTAGAATAACTGCCTACCTTATTCTGTTACCCTGATCTATGACCAAATATACAGTACTTCCTTTTGTCCCTGATCTGCAAAACAAATCTTGACAACAATATACTGTAACCTAGTCCCTGATCTAAAACAGAAAAAAGGCAAATTCTTCCTACCTGAGCCTCCGGTATTGAGAAAGTCCAAGTTCCGCTTTTCGGCCACAGATCAGAAAGTGGCCAGCCTCTTTACACGACAATTCAGTTGGAGGTCTTTTCACTCAAGAAGAACCATTTCGGTAACTTCTCCTGCGCAGTATTTGACCACCGATACGCTCTGATCTGTGGCTTACCAAGGGAATTCCATCTGCGGAGGACCAAACTGTTAAATAAAATAAGATTTCAATACACAGGAGGTTCAGGTTAAAAAGTTTACTAGTGTACACCAGGAGGCAAAAAACGTACAAGTACAGAATTTTGTCTGACATGAAACAGGAAGCACACAATTTTATATAGGTTTAACATTTAAGCTATGCCCACCTTACTGACGTGATATGTCACAGGGCATCTACATCACTTTAGCTTACAGTCTTCTATTCATAAAGCTGTTGATGCTGTATATTTAAAAAAAACTTTTCCTCTAGATACAATACGGCCTTGCTATCCAGCTGGTCAGACATAATGTCTTTCTGTAAAGTTACTTCTTCAAGGTTTCATATCAGTTTGAATACAATAGCAGATTCAGTCTTTTAATAATCTTCTTTGTTCTCTGTTACACTTTCCTACCAGCTGTGTGCTTATCTTAGTAACACATATACAAGGCCAAATCATTCCAACAGGAAAGAGCAGAAGATTTCATCATTTCACACATTTAATTTCCTGACCCAGCAGATAATCACTTGTGAAAAGCATAAACATTAAAACTTGCTAAGCTAGCATTCTGCCAGGGTCGAAGGTTAGCTTTGCTTCAAGCCACACTGCAGTTTCAAAACTACTTACATTTACACATGAATTAATCCTTACTGTTATATGATTAATAGAATAAAATGCATTATATACTACTTTGCTTTTAAACTAGCATTTCTCATATATTCAAATACACATTTTTCTAACAGGGAGTTAATGACTCCCAGCTTGCAGTTGTCTGTGAACTTGTTCAGCCAGAGTCCCTCCGTGTTGGCCTGGACTGCTGAGAATTAGATGCAAAACAGGAGAGGACCCAGAACCGATCCCTGTGGGACTCCACTCATGACTGGCCAGCAGTATGATTTGGAGTCCACTACTTTCACACTGTGGGTTCTATCTGTGAGTCTATTTTGGTGAGGTTTATCTATGAGTGGGGAATGGTATCAAAGGCCTTGGCCAGATCAAGGTAGGCTTCTTGTTCTCATCCATATTTCTGGCGACTGACTCAGAGACGTCAACCAGGTTGAGCAGTCATGATCTACCTTTCACAAAACCAAATTGTGTAGGATCTAGAGTTTGAAGATTCCCTCTCTCCTTGTTAATTAGGTCCATGATGATGCACTCCATAGCCTTACATATCAGAGTCATCAGGCTAATGAGGCGATAATTCCCAGGGTCTGTAATCGCTCCTCCTTTATGGAGAGGGATGACAGTAGCAGTGCGCCATTCAGTAGGGACAAAGCCTGAAGTGAAGTTGTGATTGAACAGAGCACACAGATGTGGTGCCAGTTCACTTTGTAGTTTATGTAGAACACATCCAGGGATATTGTCATGTCCCATGGAAGCTGTATTCTTGGCCTTGGATTATCCGGTATTATAATTGGTCCTTTGGGGGGGGTGGGGTAAAGTTGGCCCTCCAGAACATCCACTATCACAGCTCTCACATAAAAACACAAACCACACACTCACCTTCGCTGAGGCACTCAATAGAAATTTACCCAAACAGCAGAGACCTCCAAGACAGAAATGCACTTGACCACGACAACACAGCACAAACCACAGGACACATAGCTCATCACCATAGTGTGCCCCTCAACCTAAGCCCCTAAGGCTAAACACCTTGCCCAATACACTAATCATAGGTGACTCAATAGTCAGGCACACAGATGTCCCACTAACTAGATTGAATAAGGAGAAAGTAACAGTCATCAGGTGCCAGAATCCAACACATAACACATGCACTCAGGTCACTCCACAACAAGTACACGTATGACTCTGCCATTGTACATGTGGGTGTGAATAACCTGAGATGCACCTCCCTAGACTACATGAAAAGAGATATGTTGGAGCTCTTGGATTATGTGGCCCAAGCAGGTATGACACTAGGCCTGAACAGTATCCTACCATCACCCAGAATGATACTGCAGTACAAACAAAAAATGACTGACTTCAACAATTGGCTAAGTTTCTGGTGTCATTCTAAGGGAATCCAGTATCTGCCTGCTTGGGATGACATGATTGACAGACTTCGATGTTTTGCCAGACATAGCCTGCATCTGTCACCCCTGGGTACTGGCTAAGGCTCTTGCCACCCCTATAATGCCTTTTTAGGTGGTGTTCCAAAGACCAAATTATCACTGTAACAGCTATAAATAAATGCAATCTGAGGGTCATGCTGCTCAATGCTAGAAGTCTAAATATCAAGATACACTCGCTCAAAGCACTCCTCAAAATGGAGAACATTGACATTTGTGCTGTAATATGGAGACCTGGTTTAAAGTGTCTGAAAGCACCCCTGCGCTACCAGGCTATAACTCTTTCCACACCTTTGGGCCCTGAAACATGGACTGAAGCACCAAAGGATAAAGGATATAAATATTAAATACAAAATACTAGAGAGATGCATTCACTCTCAAATCTCAGACAACCTCCTTACTAACAACCTCCTTTCTAATACTCAACATGGTTTCCGACCAAACCATAGCACCACCACTGCCTTACTCACTTTTACTAACACTATCCTTCACCATAAAAACAATGGCAATCTCTCCTCTGCTACTTTCCTAGACCTATCTAAAGCATTTGACATGGTCCCACACAAACAACTCCTCTCTGTACTCCATAACCTATCCTTTTCTCAATCAGTCACCAACTGGTTTCAAAGTTACCTGTCTGACCGCCAGCAATCTGTTGTATGGCAAAATGACATATCTCCCCAACTACCTGTCTCTGTTGGTGTTCCCCAAGGATCCATCCTTGGACCCCTACCCTTCTCTATTTTCACCAATAATCTAGCCTCTGCCACCAAACATGGCACACTCATACAATATGCAGATGACTCAACCATCATCTGCTCAGCCCAGTCCCTACCCGAGCTGTAAAAGGTCACACAGCATGCCTTTTCCTCTGTTGAAACTTGGCTATCTAAAGCCCAGTTAATCCTCAACCCAAACAAAACTAAACTCCTCACCTTTGAACCCACCAAAAATACACAAAACAACTCTCACTTTAACATCACAGCAAAAGACAACACCACTATCCACCCAAATTGCTAGGAGTTGAAATAGACAACAATCTCAAATTTGACATTCACATATCCATGACCATAAACAAAGTCCACCAAAAACAAGGAGCCTTATACAAAAATAAGCAAGTCCTCACCAAAACAGCTAGGATTTCAGTTGCAAATTCGCACCTTATCTCCACCCTACTTTATGCCTCTCCATTATTTACCAACCTAAGGTAATGCGATCTAAATAAACTCGAAACCTGCTACAACAAAATCGCCAAATTTGTCACTGGGGCATCCTACCACAGTCACCACTGTCTCTCACTTACTGAACTAGGCTGGCTAGAACTCCATCACCTCCTTCAATGGTATCAACTCACACTCGCTCACAAACTGGTTAACCATCCTCTAAAGGTCCCATCCCTCCAGTATCTACTCCAAGCCTATCTTACCACCAGACCACTACGAACCAGCAACAAAAATCAATTACAGATTACTAGAGCCAATAACACTGCTGGAGAAGCACTATTCTCCAACGCTATAGCCAAATTATGGAACACTCCCCCCCCACAATAACCTCTCTACCATCATGCACCCACTTCAAAGCTTTAATTAAAGTGCACCTAAAAACACGCTGGCTATGCCCTTGCAACTCTCCCCTATAACTTCTCCCACTCCATCTACCCTCTACCTCTCTTCCACCCCACAACCTACTTTCAATTACAGCAAACTCTGATACTTCCATGCCTATCTACTTATTATATGGCAGTAACTTATTGTGACAATTGTTAATATCTGCTATGACTTTGTGGATAGAACAGATGCTAGTTATCTACTGAATGTAATATGTTCTTCATCTGTAACTATGTTTGTAATATTTTAATTGCTAGGATTCTTCATCTGTAACTATGTCTGTAATATTTTAATTTGTGGAGCTTTTCTCTCCAGGCCTCCACTGAAAATGGACCTGCGTCCAGTCGGACATTCCCGGTCAACAAATGTAAATAAATAAATAAATAATAATACGCACACCTCCAGACTAGTAGCCCAGCATAATGCATCTGATATACTTTAGGTACAACTAACATTGGGTAAGACTGCGATCCAGGTCATAGCCTGCTACAGGTCCCCAACCATGTCCTTAGACTCTCACTCCACATTCCTAAGCACCCTGGAATCTATCAAGGTCCAACCCAACACCCTCATACTAGGAGACTTCAACTACCCCTTCATCAACTGGGAAGACTACTCAAGCAAAAATACATTGGCCCAACCCTTCCTGGAATTCATCAGTTCCAATGCCCTGGACCAGCTCATTCTGACCCCCACTAGAAGAAGCAAAATCCTTGACCTGGTTATTACTAACATGGGCAACCATTGCTGTACACCAATAATCAATCCCGCCTTGGTCAGATCCGACCATACACTAATCACCATGGAAATCCACATCTCACCCACACCCCCCGCAAAGGTAACCACCTTGAAAAACTTCTCCAAAGCTGACTAAAAACAGAGGTGGATAACTTCATGGCACCTACGCCAATGGAAAATAGCTGCATGACTGCCAAATCATACACCAATGCACTGTACAAACATGTATATAAATGCATGGAACTAGCCATACCCAACATAACCAAGATGCTCTCCTCCAAAGACAGGAAGACAATATGGCGGTCCCCTGCCATTAATAAATTCTACAACAGAAGGAAGAAACTGTTGTAGAAAAAGGTGAAGCCCCAAGACTGGAAAAAATCCCTTATTAGCCTCAACAAAGAGTTGAGATCCCTAATCAAATCCTCTAAAGCCAGCTATGAAGCCAGAATTGTGGCAGACACTAAAAACAATCATAAAGCCTTTAATAGTTGTATCAAGAACCTCCACGGCAATACTCAGATTTGCTCTAAGTTACTGGACAATGGTGCCTCCAGTACTCAGCCAACAGATATTGCCAACATACTGGCTGACAGATTCAGTGCCAACTTCACCCCCCCAGCAAAGGACCAATCACAATACTGGAGGAATGCCAGGCACCTAGCATTACTGCAGCCCAGGTTAAAGCTGCATTGCCAAGGCCAAGAATACAGCTTTCATGGGACCCAATAATATCCCTGGGTGTGTTCTACATGAACTACAAAGTGAACTGGTACCACATCTGTGTGCCCTATTCAATCACAGCCTCACTTCAGGCTTTGTCCTTACCGAATGGCTCGCTGCTACAGTCAACCCTCTCCATAAAGGGGGAGTGATTACAGACCCTGGGAATTATCTCCCATTAGTCTGACGAGTCTGATATGTAAGGCTATGGAGCACATCATCATGGACCTAATTAACAAGGATACAGGGACTCTCCAAACTCTAGATCCCACGCAATTTGGTTTTGTGAAAGGGAGATCATGCCTGCTCAACCTGGTTAACTTCTTTGAGTCAGTCACCAGGGCTGTGGATGAAGGTAAGGCAGTGCATACAACCTACCTCGATCTGGCCAAGGTCTTTAATACCATTCCTCACTCAGGAATTATTGATAAACTCACTAAACTAGGCATCAACCCCTATATCACTAGGTGGATTGCAAATTGGCTCACAGATAGAACACACAGTGTAAAAGTAATGAACTCCAAGTCAGACTGCCCACCAGTCACGAGTGGAGTCCCACAGTGATCGGTCCTGGGTCCTCTCCTGTTTAGCATCTACTTCTCAGAAGTCTAGGCCAACACAAAGGGACACTAGCTGACCAAGTTCACAGACTACTGGGGAGCTGGGAGCCATTATTAACTCCCCAAGTGATGCAAACATCCTACAGAAAGGCCTCACTGAGACCAGCGATTGGTGTCGAAATCATTGCCTTAAGCTTAACGCCAAAAAAAAAGCGTCATCATCCCCATTTGGTAAAAACTCAGTTTCCACTAACTACCACATCGATGGGAGCCCACTGAACACTGAAGGTGTTATAAGAGATCTGGGGACAGAGGTTGACAGCAACCTCTCCTTTGACCACTGCATTGCCACTGTGGTCAGAAAGTCCTTCTATGTGGCACATCATTAACAAGGGTTTTGCATCCAGGAAGAAAGAGGTCATCATCTCTCTCTCTCTATATATACTCTTCCCTCATTAGACCAATCATTGAGTATAATGCCCCATTGGGCATGTACCTTACTAGACACCTGCAACAGCTGGAGAGGCCACAGAAGTACCTTACAGAGAGGATTCTAGGCATTAAACACATGTCCTACATGGACAGACTCAAAATACTCCAGCTATTCTCTGTCTAATATCACCTACTTAGAGGTGATCTCTGCTTGACTTACAAAGCCATGTCTGACCCAGCTCTGTTAGAAATGCTACATCTAAACAAATCCCAATCCCTCCACATCACACACTCCAGAGACCTCAACATCATTACCAGTATCAACAGAACATGCTGGAGGGGCAGGATCCTCACCCAGAGAATGTCCATGCTCTGGAATAGACTTCCCATACATGTCAAGCAGAGCATCTAGCTGTCCCTCTTCAAGAGAAATCTTGATGAGTGGATGGGTAATAAAAGTTCACCCCAGGATCATTCCAGTGGCTCCAATTGATAGCGGCACTGGGAACTAACATCGGGCGGCACAATGCCAAGACACCTTTCTGGGCTAAGCTTGTAAAGGCTCCAGGGCCATTAGCTTAGTACATACCTATGAACCTATGTGGTGTGGTGCAGGTGTTGACCTTCTCCTCTTGACCAGCTATTCCATTCTTGGCTTGAGAGTGCATGGCTTCCAGTTTGGCTGTATAAGTGCATCTCTCACAAGTCTGAGAGTTAGGAGGTAAGAGGAGAGGGTTGTCTGTGTACATGAGGCAGTTGCTACACTGCCTCAGAATGCCCAAGTTCACCAGGTTAATAGGAGAAAGCACAGGGAACTGACCTTTAGACATGCAAGGAGGGATGGTCATGATTACTAAGTACTGGAGCTGTTTCCTTATATATTCCTTTTACAGGGAAAATCTCACTCAAGGTTTCTTAGTCTGTACAGGGCACTGCCAAACACTTGAGGGGAAACTAATAAGTAGATCCTGAAAATTTAAGGATGAAGTATTTAGGCAGATATTCTAAAGTTAGAAAGAAATTAAGCAGTACTTACTGAAAAATGAAGAATTAGTTTGTCAAGAATGATGAAAAGAGGGGAGTCGCATGAATGACTACCGCCTGGCTACTACTAATGCTGGTCTGAGCACAGCTTCACTCTGTTGGGATACAATACTCCTTTGCTTCTTCTCTTACCAGAAGCAAAATGTTAGCACCAATCCCAAGAAGAGAAGCAGGCCACGGCCTGTTTGGTGATCCACAGTCTTGTTCCAGATGATGCAAGGATCTGCAGGCTTGTAGCCTTTTTCTGGCAGATGCCTCAAATAGCAACCAGACCAATCAGGTATGTTAAGCACAGACACTCGCTCTCCAACCAGAAAGAGTCAGGAATCAATGCACTCTGCTCCTACTCTCACCATGATCGGAATATAAGCACAGATTCCAAGCTGTCGCCTATAAAGCAGTTATTAAGCTTTCTGGTGATCAGCAGTCTCCAGGAAATAATATAACTACACGCCTTCTCTCACCAGGAGAAAACAGAAGCACTAATCCCAAGATGACTACTGGGAGGCAGAATGTGGGCTCTCCAATAACTGGTGGTCTTGCAATAGATGCTTAAAGGTAAGCTAAAAATGGTTTGTCCTAAACACTGCAGTGTGCACTAGAGGAGTTAACTGTGAAAGCATGTAACTTAACTTTTACCTGTCTAAAAAGTTAAGTTTTAGTGGAGAGTCACTATTTTTAAAACAGCAAGATAGATTTAAAGGGGGTGGTAACTTTTGTATTCTGGTACTATGGCATACAGTAGGATGGCCAATAAATTTAAGTAGTTGAAGGGGAGTGATTTCACAAAATGATAATTTTGTACTTACTGACACAAGCCAGGAAAAGCAGAGAGCAAATGAGATATATGGTCACATTAACATAAGGGGCAGGCAACTAGAAAGACAGTGCTGTTTAAAAATAAAACAGTAACCAGGTGGGAAACATTTCTCTCTGACTCACAAGAGACAGAGCTGTGGTCTCTTTTCAAGTTTTAATATGCAACTAAAAGCAGAATACAAGTAAAACACAATGTAAAGAAAACAAATCACAGTATACAAAATAGAAAAAGGCAATAAAGTAATACAAAATACAACAAATAAAAAGCAAACTAACCTTTCCCTCACAGCAAAGTGTAGCAGAGTATGGGTGAGCCTTTCCAGTAAAGCTCTTAAATATTTTATTTTACCTCTTAAATAGAAGGTTCATTTCCTAGCTCCACCCCCTCAGTTCACATATGATTAACCTTAACTGACCTGTTCTAACTTATGTGTGATTCCTTAATTGACCTGCTCTAATTTCTGCCTAGCTCACAAGAGACAGAGCTGTGGTCTCTTTTCAAGCTTTAATATGCAGTTAAAAGCGGAATACGAATAAAACACAGTGTAAGGAAAAGAAATCACAGTATACAAAACAGAAGTTTGATGGCATAACCTCCCTATTCTACTGTATTAACATCTACTAAAATTAGAAAATCATATCCATGAATAGTTAAGCAATAACAGATGATGTGGTGTGGTATATTGAAAATTTACCCATGGTTGGTATGGTTTAATCACAAGGGCGAAGCCCGAGTGATTAAATAAAGCCAACCGTGGGTAAATTTCAGTATACCACAACCATGGAGTTGATTATTGCTATAATTATACGACATTATTTAAGAAAAAAAAAACTTTTCTTAAATAATGTCTTTTTATAACGGTGCCGTACTATTCTTCTGCGGCTGATGGTATCCTGCTGCCTTTGAAAAGGAAGCAACGGAGAAAAGAAAAACTCTGTGGCTCCGTTTTTTTTTTAAGTTTTGGCTGCTTTAGGAGTAGGAAAGAGAGACAGAATTGAGGAAATGCAAAGAAAATCAGGTATGTGTATTTGTATTTCCTCCATGCTGCCTCTCTAGTATGTCCGGACTATAGATTTTTTAAAAATTTTTGTTAAAAAAAAATAAAAGTTATGGAATATACAAATGGAAAGAAGTCCAGGTGACCGGACCTTTTTCCGCTGGTATATTCTGGGATTTACAATGGGCACTCTGGTTGGGCTGGCCAATCAGCGTGCTCATTTTTGAATATTAATAGCCAGTCATTGTATAATCAAAGTATAATAAACAAAGTCTCTGAACTTCATTCCTAAATCACTCATTACTCCTCAGACATTATTATTTTTACATAAACTTGGCTCAAACCACATATAAAAGACTGAAATTCTCCCCCCTGGCTATACTATCATCCGCTCTGACAGATTAATTAAAAAAGGTGGTGGTGTAGCAATCTTGTTTTTTAACCGTATCTCTGTCTCTCTTTTTATTTCTCTACCTAAATTCCTCTCTGCTGAGATCCTTGTCACCGTAGATCAAAAGAGCATAAAACACTATGTATAACTGCCCTATATATTCCCCTGAGAAATAACATCTGTATTCTGGAAGACATCCTACACTGGGTATCTGCTTCCATTTCTCATGAAATAATTCTATGTGATGTCAATATTAACTGGCAAACCTTCACATCAAACTACCCTTCCACTTGTATAAATATATATCGTTTCAAACAACTCATAACTTCCCATACTCACTTCAACAAAGCTAATAACACTGGGACTACTCTGGACTGGATCTTAGTCTCAAATCTAAACCTTTATGACTTTCCAAAAACCCTCCCAGACTCCCACAATGATCACCGTCCCACCTATGTTCAGAAATTAACAACTCACCATATCAAACAGCACCTTTGTAAAGACTGCCATAACCTCTCAAATTTCAATTCCAAGATCTTTAATGATGTCCTTAATAACATTAACTGACCCATCCTCTATTCCCTACCATTGGATAATGCTGTTCTAAAATTTAATACAATATTTCTTGACATTCTCAGTAGCATCACTCCTATAAGGACAAAAAAGAGAGTTAAATTCACCCAATTGCCCTGGCTATCCCCTTCTAGTGCACAGTTAATGTATACAAGAGACAAAGCTTGGAGAAACTGGCAAAAATTCAAATCTAAGCTTACCTACAGACCTAAAAACAGCTTCAAAACATGACAAAAAACAAGTTACTATTGATAAGAAATATTATTACTTCAACCCACACAATAACCAAAAACACAACCCCCCCCAAATGTTTGGTCCACTATCAAGAAAATATTACATCGTGAAGCTTCTAGTACCCATAACCCTTGTCCAGACATCTTGCCCTAAGAAACCGCTTCTAAATTTAACTCCCACTTTATAGATTCAATAGCCACCCTCATCCTAAACTCCCTACAGAATCTTGCCACCCCTGACAAATTTCAAAGCTCTAACAATGCCATTTTCAACTTAAAAATCTGTCTGTACTTCCTATATAAAAAAAATTATTGCACATTCTTAAGCCCTGCTCACCATCTGTAGACAATCTCCCATATGAATATTTAAAGATTGCTGCCTCCTCTATTGCCTACCCAGTCTCGGTCTTGATCAATCGATCCATTCGTGAGACATATGTCCCATCTCTATGGAAAAATTTACATCCTCCCTCTTCATAAAGGGGGGAAACTCCACTGAAATAACAAACTTCAGACCAGTTGCAATCTTGCCCTCTTTTTCCAAGATCTTAAAAAATGTATTCATAAACAGCTTTTACAATACTTACTCCAAGAAAATCTATTGACCTCTACCCAACATGGCTTTCGCTCAGATCATAGCACAACAACTGCCCTTGTTCACTTTAGGCTTTTCCAGTACAACAGTCACTTGGTTCTCTAGCTACCTATGTAACCAGCTACAATCAGTTAAATGGCTCTTTACTTACTCATCTTTTTTCCCAATTAATACAGGTTTCCCACAAGGCTCTGTACTTGGCCTTCTCCTTTTTAACATATTTATAAATGATCTACATACATCCTGCCAACAAGCTACACTTATACAATATGCAGATGACTCCACTGTCATTTGCTCATGTAATAGTCCTTCCCAGTTAGAATATGTCACTCAGCAAGCTTCCAGCTCTATTGAAAACTGGCTCAGTGGCAATCAAATTTTCCTAAATCCAAATAAAACAAAACTGCTCTTATTCTCCCCAGATCCCAAACACACATAAAAGGCACCTTATAAACATCCTTTCTCAACAATACTGAAGTTGAAGTTATACCTCACACAAAGTTATTTGGTGTCATAATAGATGATCAACTGAAATTTGATCTTTATATTCAAAAGTGCGTAAAAACAACACACCAAAAATGAGGCATGCTCTATAGATCAAAAAGGTTCCTTACCAACTCCTCAAGAGTTACTCTAGCCAATACATACGTCCTTCCTTCACAGCTATATGCCTCACCCATTTTTATCAACATTCAGATCTCCCTGAGACCAAAACTTGAGCTTTGCTATAACAAACTAGCTAGATTTGCAGCCACTCAGTCATACAACTCCCACCACTGCTCCGCCCTCGGATATTTAAACTGGCTTGAGCTACCTCACTACCTCAAGTTCATCCAACTCCTCCTTGCTCATAAAATGGTATACAAATCCTTATTCTGCCCAGCAACCAGCACCATTCTTAACCATTACATCCCTAATCTCACTTTTCACTCATCTGAGAAACACGTCCTTGAAATCCATAAACTGAAAAAATCTATCAGTCACTGCCTAAATTCCTGATCAGTAGCCAAGGTCTAGAACTGTATTCATATATTAGAGCAATGCCATGTAGTCACATATTCAATCTCTACAGTGGTTTCTCCTTAACTCTTGGCTCTGTACATGTCTTGCACCAGACTGACACTACCTGTTACTCCTTCCTTCTCTTCCTTTCTCTCCCCCCTCTCTTCCTTCTTCCTTCTCTTTCCCCCCTTTCATTTCTTCCCTTCTCTTGTTAGCCAAAGCACTAGTTACTTCTCTGATAGCTCCCTACTTTAATTACATTTCCTACTCTCCTCCAACTGCAAAATCTCTTTCCTTTCTCTTAGTCTTTTGCCCATATTTAAAATGCTTAACATCTTTACCATTGGTTATCACTATTGATTGTACTTTACTAGGTGTTCAGTATCCTATGATTGTTGTTTAACATTCACAGTATGATTTTCTGATCTGACTTTATTTATCCTGTATGTCGATTCTACAATTTGTTGCAACACTTAATGTGATAATATTATGTAGTTTATTAATTGAACTATGTATGTTGGAGCTTTTCTCCCCAGGCATCCGCTGAGAACAGGATTCATGCCCAATTAGATTTTCAAACAAATGCCAACTAAAAAAATAAAATAAATAACTTTTTTTCCCTTGCACAAACAAAAATGCTGAAATGTCTGTGATGGGAGTACTGGATAAAACACTTTTCTATTTCAAGCTTTTCAGAAGCTGATTCCATGAGAACATGAGATAATTTATAACTGAAACATTTACTTTGCTGGGGGGCTAATGCTGTATCATCCAGGATTCCCTCAACAACTTTTATTAAGGGGAATTGAGTTTGCAGATTTATGTATAAATGCTGCCAACAGCTACAGCACCACAGTATGTTTTCAGAAGGTTTTGTGAAAGCAATGAGAATTTTCTCTAGCAGTTTTGTTTTTTTAATAAAGTAGCACTTTCCACATTTCAAATACCCAACAAAATACATTAAAAGGAGCATGTCATGCGCATATTAAGGCCAGAATTATAAAACATATTCATCATCAACACCCTTTTCCCGATTTTTTACATGTGGCCAGGGTGTTCTGACAATCGTCATCATCTCTTTTGATTCAATGCCCTTTCCTACTTTCTTCAACAGTCATGCCTGACTTTCGTAGGTCTTCTTTGACACATTTCTTCCATATCTTTGCTGTATGTCCTCATTTCCTCTTGCTTTCTTCCTCTCTGTCCCAAATTTCTTCACCTGATTATTGTCTGTTTTTATGCACATGCCAGAACCACCATAATCTGTTATGTCTCTCTGACCTTCTCTGCAATTGGAGCTATTTTGGCTTCTACTCTGATGTCCTCATTTCTTCATCTGTCCCACAGTGTGCATCCAACCAGCCATCTGAGGCACGTCATCTCTATCACCTCTAGCATCCTCAATCACCCTGTCTTTACTGCCCAGGTTTCTGTACCATATAGTAGTACAGATTGCACCACTGTTTTGTTTTCAGCTCCTTTGTAATTCTTCTGCCATACACTCAACTTGATACAAGGTGCCAGTTGGCTGCAGCCCCCCGATTCTGCTTTGACCTTCTTAGTCAGACTTTGTTTCTCCTCAACCATCCTTCCTAGATACTTTAAGCTGTTAATCTCTTCCAATATCCTCCCTTCTGTCTCAATTCTTAGCTTCTTCTGATTTCCCCCATTTGCTACCATCACAACTGTCTTATCTGTACTTAGTTTTATTCCATGTGCCTTCAGTTTTGCATTCCATTCCACTAGAATTTGCTGAAATTCTTGCTCAAAGTCTGCTTAACATACCACTTCATCTGCATGCAGCACCTTTGTTGATCTGTCTCGTCCAACCTGTTTGCTGATGTAGTCCATATCCAGTAGGTACAGCAGTGGACGTAGAGCTAACCTGATGAGCTCCCACTCCCAGTGGGAACCCCACTGAGAGACTGAACACCTGTTCATACCTGAGTCACTGGGTCCTTGTACATAAGCCGTAAGTCTGCCCTAAAGTCTTCCTTTAGCTCACTTTTCTTACAGATAACCTTAAATGTTTTCTTTTGAGGTCTGTCCTCCATAGTGGTGATTTTCTTATTGCAAACAGTTTTTAAGTGTAATTGTAATTTACTATGTGCACAGGCCTTCACTTGCCCATTTGTCCTGGATAAAATATTCATCTAGTGACTTCAGACCATTATAATTAACCTTTTCAGTGTTTGCAACATTGAGTATAATTCCCTTACACTTCATACATGTTTACCACTCCTTAGTTAAAGTTTTTGGACTCCTTGATACAATCTCTGCACTATACTTAACTGGTGGACGCTTGCTAGCGAAACAATCACATAATTATCTAGTTGAAGGATCCAGTCACCTAGCTTGTTGGCAAATGTAAGAAAATCTGTTTATGTTAGAAGCAGCTATATGACAATGACATTGGTCACGCTGGCCTGGTGATGATCAGCATACCTCCACTTTACTGAAACAATGTCATCATTAATAAAATATACACTTGATATGCAGTAATGGTCTATGAAAAGATACTGATACAATTCTTCTGGATCAGTGATGAGGGATGTATTTAAAACAATGTGAATGTTGCTCAAGTTTATCCATGAGTAAGTTCAAAAACATTTTTAAAATTTGTCATTTAGCAGGGTTATGCTTTATGCCTACAACATCCAATGCAGGGCCCTATTTAGCAAAATACTGTTGAATGTAAACTTTGCATTGACTGACTTTTGTATACCAGGCCAGATACCCTGAAGCCTCCTGTTTCCCCTTGAGACAAATTATGCATTTTGATGTACTCTGAAAAAAAAAATATGTCTGATTATATTATGGTAGTTGTTGTCTTTCGGCTTTTCCCAGTTAGGGGTCGCCACAGTGAAACTCCGGTCCGCTAATGATTGGCAGTAGATTGCCAGTCCTGAAGCACAACCTTCAATGAAGGTACGCCTATTCATGCATTTCTCCACACAGAAGATGCTCTAGCTGAGAATCGAACAGGACAACATCTTACTGTGAAGCGACAATGCTACCGCAGCACCACCTGGACGTATATTGGTACCACCTTATACCCCTCTCTAATGCTGCCAGTTGTTCTACAAAGCTTCATATACACTTGTGGGCAAATTGGACGTTAGTATGACTACAGAGGTCAGTTTGTTGAGCTGTCTCAACACACCGCATACAGTAATCATTAGTCTGCTGAGTCTCCTCCTAGACAAAACAGGTAGAAAAAAATGTTGTGGTAGGTAGACTCTGGCTTTAACAAGATTGAAATACTAAGAGTCCCAAAATTGTCATATATAACCCAAGGGTGTTTCTGTCTTGTTCACATTGTGATATAAACTGCTGAAATCATAATATTGGGTTTCTCACCAGGTTGAATGTGGTAATATAGGCACAAAGCATGTATGGGCCCTCCAGACTGGGAGTTGCATGGATCTAAGCGGGTTAGAAAGCTAGATGCAGCCAAAAAAATCTGTACAAAAGGGTTGCTGCACATTATCAGTTTCTACTCATATTTCTGTGTAGTTCCCACATTCATATATTTTTCATGCACAAGAAAGTTCTTTTTTGTCAATGTGATGATGATATAAATGACTACAGGGTTGATTAGTTCTTCAAAATAGCATTCAGGAGACTCTCTGTAAAAGCATCATAAGAACTCAAGTGCTAATGAGACCTTATTCATTTTACAACAGACAACAAAATAATGCTTGACAGCACATACTTCATCACCATTTAAGGCATGCTGTATAGCAATAGTTTGTTTTATTAATGTATACCAACCTCTGTACAGCCGATGTGGAGTACTGCTTGAACTGATGATGGCAGTTGTCACTTGGGACAATACCCACAGTGTTTGTGAAAGTTTAGACCCAAACATGGATACAGTTATGACATTGTGACATATTGAAACAGGTCAATTACCTCACACTTATCATCATCATCATTATCATTTTGGAACATCTCCATCAAGCCACCTCAAAGATTCCACAGGCCAGTTTTAAAATCTCCACATGTAATCTACAATAATAATGTAGATGCCCTTCCATTCACATGTTGCAGTATTCTGGACTCTTGGGTTTCCTTCTCTTGCAACGTGAATATCTGGCCAATATACAAAAGCTTCTTGTCACTGCTAGGTGCATGGGACATCTAACATGGCTAAGAAAATGTGGGACATAAAAGTGACATCTGCAGCACCAGGCCTCAGAACTTCTCTGCTGCCAGTTGAACATCAGCTGTTCCTGCCATACTGGCCATTGGATTGAAAATTCTAAGATATGTACCCCATTGGGGACATTTTGTTTTTTGGGTCACTGCATGCCTGTGTGGGTTCATGTCATCCAGGAAGGGAAAAGTGTAAGTGTAGTCAGCAGATTCCCCCATAAAGACGCCCATGAGCTTTGCCTTTTTTGTTTAGGGCCTACGCACGACCATAAGTCCTGCTCCATCTGTCCGGTTTATCTCAAAAATCTTGCATAGCAGACTGCATGCTTTAAAAATATATCTGGAGAATCAGTGCCTTAAGTGCTTAGCTTTAGGTATGGAGGGGCTGTCCTGTCAGCCAGTTGAGACGCCCAACAAAAAGGCCAAAATTGCTAGGCCTGAACCAGTAGCTGCATCTTCTCCACCCGACGTCCCTCCTGTGGCCTATATCGGGCTGGAGGAACAATTGGTCACTGCCAAAATGGGTACAGCAGGTACCGATGTGGAAGCAGCATAACCCAGACTGGAAACAACTTCCTCTGAGGTTTTGCAGATGTCAGCTTCAGACAGCAAGGGAGAACCTTGGCTTGCACCAGCCGCTCGGATGGATCCCTCCATTACCTCGCTGTTAACTGAACCTAGGCCTACCCTGACTCTGATGCCCACTAAGCTTTCTCTTAAAAAGAAAGAGAAAAGGAAGCATATTTCTTCCCCAGCTGAGAGACAGCCAGATTGGCAGGCTTTTTCACAGAATCTTTTCAATGCCTTTATGGCTCTAAGGCCTGCTACTCCCTTAGACTCCCCAGTGGCTCCTCCTCTGATGATTCCTAGGCCTCAGGCTTTAGACATCTCCCAGGTTGAAGCTGAGGAATCTTCTGACTCTTCCTTAGAGGATTCCCTTTCTTATGACTGCCAATTACCATCCTCACTTGGCTATGCCTGCCTCCCCAGAGGAAGAATCTACAGAGGCAGGTTCCCTAGCTGAGGATCTCACCTTTGGGGAGACCATTGCAAAGATGAGGGAGCATGTCAAATGGGATTCCTCTGAGATGACAGAAGTTCTGAAATTATATTATGAACTTCTTCAGATGGACTCCCCTGCCCCTTCGGCCATACCACTAGTACTGCCAGCATTTCTGAATACATTTAGTGCAGCATCTCTCAATCCTGACTCTCAGCCTCATGCACCTGAAGGCCTGATAGATTCTCTAAAGTCCCTGAGGGAGCCAAATTTCTGGTTAAGTGCCCTGCAGCTAACCCTGGCACTGTTTCAGTATCAACGGATAAGGCATCCAAACTCCTTCCATCCTCTTCCCTTCTCCACACTGACAAAGACAGCAAGACCATGGAATGTCTTGGGAAGAAGGTTTACACATTCTTAACTGTGGCATTCAGGGCAATAAATTATTAAACCCATTTGTTCAAATATGCCCTAACCCTTTTGGAAAAAGCCACTAAACAACTGAGTGACATCCCAGATTCTTTTGCCAAAGCTCAGTTATCCAGGTCAATAGGCACTCCATTAGGTGCAACTACGATGCTGCAGAAGCTTCGGCAAGGTCAACTGCATCTGTCTCAGTCCTGAGAAGATATCCTTGGCTAAAGTTACAGCCCCTACCTGATGACATCAGGGCAAATCTCTTGGATGCACCTCTTGATAACTCAGCTCTTTTTGGGACAAAAGTGGCTGAGTTATTCAAGACTCTGCAACAAAAGGGGAAGGAGTTACAAGACCTAGCGCACCTGTTTGTTTCTCCTATCCCCAAATTCCACAGGAATTACCCTTTGAAAATTCTATCTATCAGGAAGCATTCTGCCCCCTCCCCTCCTTCCTGGGCCAGAAAAACTGCCAGGAAGCAAACTACTCCTTCCAGGCCTGTCCAGACTCCAGCACAAAAGTCTCAATTTCAAGGCAGGGCAGGTAGTCTGCCACTCATGAAAAAGAAAATGACTCCATTCCCCTGTCCCAAAGGCTCTCTCACTGTCTCCCTCTGTGGAAAAACATCACCACAGACAGGTGAGTCTTTTCCATAATAGAGAAGGATTATTTCATGACCTGGATTACCACTCCGTCTTGGAAGAACAGCTCCCTTCACTTCAACCAGTTCTAGTCAATCTTATTGCCCAGGATACTACTTAACCTGTTCCCCTGACAGAAAAGGGAAAATGATTCTATTCCAGACTCTTCCTAGTCCCAAGGAAAGATGGCCCCTGGAGACCAATCCTAGATCTCTCCCACCTCAATCTCTTTCTGCAAGTGCCCACTTTTCAAATGCACACTCTGCAAACCCTTTTCCCTTTGATCTTACCTCAAGGGTTCATGGCCACCTTGGACATCAAGAATGCCTACCTACACATCTCCATAAGGTCCAATTTCAGGAGACACCTGCAATTCTCTGTGGCTTCCTGACATTTTTAATTCTCGGCCTTGCCCTTCGGGCTATCTACTGCACAAAGGGTCTTCACCAAGTGCTTGGCACCAGTGGTGGCCTTCTGCAGGACCCAAGGGATTCAAATTTTCCCTTACTTAGATGACCTGCTTATTCACACAGACTGCAAAGAATCCCTCCTACTCCATCTACAGATAGCTCTGTTTCTCCTGCAGGCACTGAGATTCAAGATAAATCACCCCAAGTCCAATCTGACCCCCTCTCAGGACCTAGTTTTCCTGGGTGCAGGATAAAAAACAGATGTCATGAGGGCTTTCCTACCACTTCAAAAGGGGGAAAATTTAAGGCAGTATATCTCCTTACTGTCCTTCAGGCCACAGACTTGACTGCCAGGCAGTACCTCAGGCTCCTGGGTCACATGGCATCGACCATTTCCATGTTGCCATTGGCGAGGCTCCACATGAGAAAGCTACAATGGTACATAAGGTCCATTTGAACTCAGCACTCTCATCTTCTTGAGTACAAATTCCCCTTCTTGCCTTGCCTCAAGAAAGAGATTCAGTAATGGTTGAATCAAGTGAATTGCAACTCAGGTCTACCCTTAAAGTCCCCCCCTGCTAGTACAGGAAATGTACATGGATGTCTTGGATCTGGGGGAAGACCAACCATGGGCTCCCTCAGAGTCCAGGGTACTTGGCAAGACTCCATAAAACAAGAGCATATCAATATCAGAGAGATGAGAGCAATTATTTTGCCCTAAAGGCCTTCCAACTCACACTGAAACAAGGCCCATTGAAACTGTTCACAGACAACACTACAGTTCTGTGGTATGTCAACAAGCAGGGGGAACAAAATCCTACTTGCTATGCAGACTAGCTCTCCTAGACTGAAACTTGCCACAAAACAGGGAGTCACACTTCATGTAGTGTACATCCCTTCAGAACAGAATACTCAGGCAGACACCTTAAGCAGGTCCATGTCACAGTCCCACGTGTTCCACAGGGGTGTGTTCTTGGATGTAGTCCACAAATGGGGTTCACCTCAGACAGATCTGTTTGCCTTCCATATGAACAGACAACTTCCATCCTTTTGCACCAGGTTACCCAGCCCTCTGGCAAGGGCAACTGATGCCTTTTCAATCTCTTGCAAGGGGATGTTTCTTTATGCATTCCCCTCTAACCGCTACTTCAGAAATTGCTACTGAAAATTCAGCAGGACAGACCAAACAAATTGCTGGTGACCCCCTTTTGTTCAAGACTGCAATGGTTCCCCCTCCTTCTGCATTTAGCCAGAGGCAATCACCACAAGTTACCTCACAGAGTGGACCATCTCACACAGGACAAGGGATCTCTAATTCATCCCCACTTGCAATCTCTGAACCTTACCCTGTGGGTGAAAGAATTCTGATCCCTCACAGAGACCTCTACAATGAGGATGTGCTCACAGTCCTGCAGGAGGCCAGGAAACCTAATACTAAGAGATCTTATATATCTAAATGGAAAAGATTCTCCATATGGTGTCTTCAAAGACAGTTGGACCCTTTCCAGGGTGATGTCCCTTTGGTACTGTCTTATCTGTGTGAACTTTTACAGACAGGGTTATTGTACTCCTCCATTAAAACACACCTGGCTGCCATTTCCACTTGTCTGCCTCTGGATCCCCCTTTGACTTCCGCCTGCAAAGTACTGCATCTCAGTCCCCCCCCAGGAAAACTATTCCGTCCCCCCCGGAACCTGAATTACATTTTGGAGAAGCTCACCGTAGCCCTTTTTGAACCATCTTCTAAGGCTTCTCTGAAACACTGCACATGGCAAACAATACTCCTAGTGGCCTTGACATCAGCTAGAAGAGTCTCTGAGTTACAGGCTCTCATGGCCATTCCCCCTTTCCTCATCATCCACAAAGACATGGTAACCCTTAGGACCAACCCTTCCTTCATGCCCAAGGTGGTCAATGAGCTTTCCTTAAACCAAACCATTCACCTCACTACCTTGTCTGCCCATCTTCAGAGTGACAGTGAGAGAGTCTTACATTCCCTTGATGTGCAAAGACAGCTTAGGTTCTACTTGGACAAGACTACGTCTTTCAGAAAATCTGACCAATTGTCTGTCTCCTTCCACCCCAGGGCCATGGGGAAAGCAGTGACAAAATTGACTATTTCAACCTGGATTTCCAGGGCAATTTTATTCTGCTATGCACATCATGGGAAATCCTTGGGGTCCAAAGTTAAAGCACACTCCATTAGGCCTATGGCTTCATCAGGAGCTTCCTTTAAGGATTAGAGGCAGCTACATGGACATCTGTCCACACATTTACCAAGCATTACAAATAGGACCAAATTTCCAAATCCAGGGCTGGATTTTCCAGGGCAATCCTCCATGAATGTATGGAGAATAGTTCAATGCCACTACCCTCTTCTTCCCAGTGAGCTTTGACACTCACCAAAGAGTTCATAATACTGCAACATGTGAATAGAAAGACAGAATAGTTGTATAACATCTTACCATAACCATAGATGTCCTTCTCTTCCATGTTGCAGTATTCCTTCCTTCCCTCCTTCCCCGCCTGTTCCCATAATGGTCCCTTCTTGGATGGCACTGGACTTGCACAGTTTTTCCTGGGACTGGGGTCTGACTGGGGCACCCAGCTGTTCTTCGTGTTTCACTGTTGCAGTCATTACATTTGGGTAATATGCTGGCAGGTTACCCTCAGTTGGCCTGATTAACAAAGTCTTGGGTCCTGAGTCGGTTGCTGTCCCTTCTTCCATGACCTCAGGTCATCAGGGGTATAAAACATGCAGCCAATGCTATTATATCAGTCTTTCATGCCGTGCAGTGCCCGAAGCATTAGCAGTTAGCAAGTGCCGGTCGGCCGACTCCTGAAATTTTTGATTTCGAGTTTCAGATCCGAAGTCTTCAACTAAAAAGCTAAGTACCCCGTTGGGGAAACTTTTTCTTGCTTCTTACCGATGTCCGTAAAAGTTAATAATTGCATTACTTGTGAGAAGGAAATACCTCATAAAGATTTTCATTTGTACTGTATTCCTTGCCTAGGCCCTGACCACAATGTACTTTGCTGTCGGTTTTGTGCTTTATTTAATCAAAGCACTATCAAACATCGGTACATTTTTGCTTCTAAATATTTTGGCTCACGCTTTAATTATCCAGAAATGTCATCAGTTAGCAATCAAACTACCAGAATACCTAAAAAATGCAAAGAAAAAGACAGAGACAGGCCATTGAGGTCCAAAATTGCCGACAACGCTTCTCCTAAGCCAGTCGCCAGTTTGCTAGTACTCAGTGAGGCACTTTCACAGCCCCTGATACCCACTACTTCTGATTCACAGGCCTCTATTGAGACCCATTCAGAGTCTGGTATGCAGCGAGATGCTTCAATTATGGAACCCACGGATGTCTCTACCTTGGATGGGTCCAGAGCCGCTGTGCAGGCACTGGCTTCTGAGGGTGTTTTCAGGTCTACAGATTTGTATATTAGACCGATGCCATCTTCAAAACTAAGGCCAAAACCTCAACCTATGCCTAAAAAAATGACGCCTGGGCCACATGTGTGCAGGCCCCCTAAAAAAAAAAATTATTAAATGGCTGAAGATTTAATTATTCTAATCAGGGGATAATCTCTCCCCTTCTAAGAGGCCTAGACAAGACATTGATTATGAATCTTCTGAACAGGATTCTATTTCTTCTGACTCTTCTAATGAACAGGAATTGTCTATACCTACTTATGAGGATTCTGATGCAGAAGATTCCATTCCTTCTACTTCTCCCCCCTGAGGATTTTTCTTTTGGGGAAACTTTACATACCTTAAAGGAACATTTCCACTGGGAAAGTCAGGATTTTTCTAAATCTAAAAAGAGACTTAGGGATTTTCTTCTTCTTCCTCAGCATAGGCCTTTGGCTATACCTCCTGTTCTAGACATTGTTGATGATGTTTTTTCAGAATCTAGTATGGCTCCTGATTCTCTGCCTCCAGCTCCTTGTAAGCCAGACAGATACTACAGGGTTCCTGACTCCCACAAATTCCTTTTCAAAAATCCTGTTGCAGACCCTGAAACCATTTCTCAGGGTCACAAGGGCATTAAGGCTTCTACTGCTAAAAATCCTACCCCTTCTGATAGAGATTCCAGGGCGCTGGATAGATGGGGAAAGAAGGTTTACACTTCTGCAACCTTGGCAATCAGGGCTTTAAACTGTCAATTTCATATGCTAAAATAGCAACATATCATGGGACTGCTTAAACAAAAAATTATGTTAATTTCTGACTGTGTGGAAAACAAAGATTTACAGGATTTATTGCATTCAGCTGAACAAGTTGGAAAACATACTTTGCAATGTGGTTTTGATTTTTTTGGAGGCCTCTTGCAGGGCTGCTGTAACTGGGTCTGTGCTAAGAAGGCATGCTTGGCTCAAAGAGCAAAATCTGCCTGATCATGTTAAAGCAAAATTGTTGGATGCTCCTTTACAACAGGACCGTCTCTTTGGTAATAAGGCTCAAGAAGGTTTAAAAAAGATGGAAGATAAAGCTAAATCTATGCAAACTGTGAAAGATTTCTTACAAGTGCAACCTCCAAGATTTAGTAGGCACTGGCCTACTAAGAACTGGTCCTTTCCAGTTCCTTTGAGAGCCACTCAAGTCAAACCCAGACATTCCAAAGGCTCCAGGTTTCAGTCACAAGGGACTTTCAGAACAAAACAATGGGGTGCCTCCTCTTCCAAATCTGGAAACAACAAGACACCTCCCTATAGTAAGCAGTCTCAATGACTTCCCTTTACACTTACCAAGCACTCTTTTAGCCGCCCCTTTGGGGGGAAAACTGGCTCTTCATGCAAGAAACTGGCAACTTATAACCCAGGACAAATGGGTTTTAAATATAGTATCCCAGGGATACAGATTCCATTTCCACACATTGCCAATTTCAAACGGATGGCCAGACTTGCCCCCAAATCAGTGGGCAGACGCCCAGAAACAAGTACCTTCCCTCATGAGCATAGGGGCTATTCAAACAGTACCAGGAGAGGAAAAGGGACAAGGTTTCTATTCAAGACTTTTCCTGGTACTCAGAAAAGACAAATCATGGTGTCCAATTCTGGACTTATCTACTCTAAACACCTTTCTGGGCATACCAAAATTCAAGATGCTGACTCTTCACCAGTTACTTCCTATGCTAGGCAAAGATGCTTGGTTGGCAACTCTATATTTAAAAGAGGCTTACCTGCATATCCCAGTCAGGGAATCTTGCAGAAAATACCTCCGCTTCAAAGCAGGCTACTTGCATTACCAGTTCTCTGCACTGCCCTTTGGCTTATCTACTGCACCCAGGGTTTTTACAAAGTGCCTGGCACCAGTAATTGAATTTTGCAGGCAAAGACATATTCAAATATATCCATACCTGGATGATTGTCTAATTCAGGCAGAAAACAAGGACAGTCTTCTAAACCATCTGGTGTTTGTAAAAATGGTTCTAACTTGTCTAGGGTACACTATAAACAAAAATAAATCACAACTGGTACCCTCTCAAAAAATTACATTCCTGGGTGCAAGCTTGAGTACAACTGCCCAGATGGCTTTCCTTAAGCCAGAGAAGCAAATTCATTTGGTGATTTACTTCAAACAGGTGGTCACAAAAACCCTGCTTTCTGCAAGGCAAATACTGCAAGCCTTGGGGTTCATGGCCTCCTGCATTCTTCTAATTCCACATGTAAGACTGAATATGAGGAAACTTCAGTGGTACTTAAAACGTCTATTGAGTCAGCATTGTCACAGCCTGGAAACAATGATTCTTATCATACCTTGCCTGCAACTAAAGTTCCTATGGTGGGCAGTGGCCTGCCACCAAAACAAGGGACTGCCATTCACACCAACCTCTGCCGCCCAAACCCTAACTACAGATACATCAGACTATGCTTGGGGGGCACATCTGGCAGGGAAGTGCATTCAGGCCAAATGGTGCCCAAATCAAACGCACCTTCATATTAATCAAAAAGAAATGCTAGCTGTACAGAATGCACTGACAGCCTTCAAGGACTACCTTCATCCAGGACAATTAATGATAAAGACAGACAACACCAAGGTTATGTGGTACATAAACAAGCAGGGGGTACACACTCCTACCCTCTTTGCAGACTAGCCATGGCATTGTGGAACATGGCCTTGACCTATAAAGTACGACTACAAGCTCAATTCCTGCCAGGAAAGTTGAATACTCTGGCATATGAACTAAGCAGAAATCTCTTGTACCCACATGAATGGAAACTGGAACCATGGATTTTCAACATGTTGGCACGCAAATGGGGAGCCCAGACATAGATCTTTTTGCATCACCCCAGGACTATCAGTTGGACAAATTTTGCACAAGAACTCATCACAAAAAAAGCCTGGAAAGTGGATGCTCTATCCTTCAGCTGGAAAAACCTATCAGTCTATGCCTTTCCCCCTCTGCCTCTGCTCTCCAAAGTTCTACTAAAAGTCAAGCCGGACAAACCAAAAATGATTTTGATTGCTCCAGACTGGCCTCGCCAACACTGGTACCCACTCCTGCGCAATGTGTCACACTTTCCACCATGGCACCTGCCTCAGACACCTTACTTACTGTCTCAGCAGAACAACCAAATTCTGCACACTCAGCTCCAAATTTTGAATCTTGCAGCATGGCTAATCACCTAAATTCACCCTTAGCATCCCTCAGCAAACCTGTGATGGATGTCATCTTGGAGGCGAGAAGGCCTAGTACTAGAAAATCTTATGCTGACAAATGGAAAAGATTCTGTGCCTGGAATCAATCTCAGGGGATAAGCACAGAAGTGCCCAACATTCCTCAGATTTTACAATACTTAACTGAGATGCTTCACAAGGGCCTGTCCTTTTCTTCCATAAAAACACATGTCTCTGCCATTTCAGCACATTACAACACAGAACCTCCCCTCTTCTCTCAACCTCTGCTAAAGCAGTATCTCAGAGGGGCCAAAAACCTAAGACCACCAAGGAGAGCTCCAACCCCTGCCTGGGACCTCAATTTTGTATTGGAAAAGCTCATTCTCCCTCCTTTCGAGCCAGCTGCTATTGCAGACTTAAAATTTCTCTCCTGGAAAACAGCTTTCCTTTTAGCAGTCACTTCAGCTAGAAGGATTTCTGAATTACAAGCTCTTATGGCAGTGGAGCCTTTCATTATTTTTCATGCAGACAGGGTATCTCTCAGGACCAATCCATCCTTCATGCCTAAGGTGGTATCCAGTGTGGCTCTCAATCAGACCATTCATTTGCACACTTTCTTTCCCAATCCACAGAACAAGGGGGAGCAGATTCTGCATTCATTGGATGTACACAGACAACTTCGATTTTACTTAAACAGGACAAAATCTGAACAACTGCTGGTGACATTTGCTGCAGGGGCAGAGGGAAAGGCTATTTCAAAGCAGACCATTTCCAAATGGATAAGCCATTGTATTTGTCTCTGCTATATGCACCATGGAAAAACTATCCCCAAGGGGATCAAATCCCATTCCACCAGGGCTACATCTACTTCTACAGCCTTCCTCAGAGGTATTCCTATCAGGAACATTCTAGAAGCTGCTACCTGGACCTCAGTTCATACGTTCACCAAACATTACCATTTACCACTTTTCTCTAAATCCAGAGCTGGCTTTGCCACTGCTGTCCTTCAGGGCCTTATAGCTGGTCCTAATGCTGTATAATTCCCTCCACCCAACCATAGCCTTGGGAATCTACCCAAATGTAATGACTGCAACAGTGAAACACGAAGAACATAGTATAGTTGTGTACACTTACCATAAATGTAGATGTCCGAGTGTATTCACTGTTGCAGTCCTGGTTACCCTCCCTCCAGCCCCCTACTTTTCTCTGGCTATACCTCTACTTTCTTTCACTATGCTTAAAAAGCCCTTTTGGTGTATTTGCTTTTGGGATTGGAGGTATATTTTTTGTGTTTTTAATTTTATTTGCTCCCCATTTGGGGGGCACCTGACATCTGAGGCAAGAAAAACTGATATAATGGCGTCGGCTGCATATTTTATACCCCTGGCAACCTGACGTCATGGAAGAAGGAACAGCAACTGACACAGGACCCAAGACTTTGTTAATCAGGCTGACTGAGGGCAACCTGTCAGCAGATTACCCAAATGTAATGACTGCAACAGTGAATACACTCGAACATCTACATTTATGTTAAGTGTACACAACTGTACTTTCTGAGGTCTGGTTCATGCAGACATCACTTTTATGCCCACGTTCCCTTAGCCACATCAGACATCTCACACACCTAGCAATGACAAGAAGCTTTTGTATACTGGCCGGATGTTCGGGTAGCAAGAGAAGGAAACACAAGAGTCCAGAATACTGCAACATGAAAGAGAAGGACATCTACGGTTATGGTAAGATTTTACACAACTGTTCTTTCTGTCTTTAAAACTGAATGCTCTGTTTATTTGTGACATACCATGTCATAAAACATTGTTTTCCTTTTCTGTAATGTGGTCTGTACTGTAAAACTTCAGCTCAGGCATAGGTCTCATGTAATCTTGATTTTCAAGTCTATTAAAAAATGTGGAAAATATCACTTTGTAGCATTAAACCCATTATCCCTGTTAGTGCTGCAAGATGGAAAGGGAGAAAGTTTGAGCTGCATGTAAATTGGATTTTTAACTGTATCACTGTTATAAGTATGGCTGTGTTGAATACGTATTTTAACAAGAGGGAGGAGCATAGGGTGACATACAAGAGTGGAGGAAGATGCACACAGGTGGATTATATCTTATGTAGAAGGGCCAGTCTGAAGGAGATTGGAGACTGTAAAGTGGTGGCAGGGGAAAGTGTAGTTAGGCAGCATAGGATGTTGGTTTGTAGGATGACATTGGTGATCAAGAAGAGGAGGATGAGTGTGAGGGCAGCACCAGGGATCAAATGGTGGAAATTGAAAAATGGTAATTGTGAGGTGATGTTCAGGGAAGAGTTAAGACGGGCACTGGGTGGCAGTGAAGAGTTACTGAATAGCTGAGTAACTACAGCAGAGCTAGTAAGAGAGATGGCTAGAAAGGTGCTTGGTGTGACATCTGGAAAGAGGAAGGAGGACAAGGAGATCTGGTGGTGGAATGAAGAAGTACAGGAGAGTATACAGAGAAAGAGGTTGGCGAAGAAGAAGTGGGATTGTCAGAGAGATGAAGAAAGTAGACAAGAGTATAAGGAGATGAGGTGCATGGCAAAAAGAGAGGTGGTGAATGCTAAGGATAAGGCATATGATGAGTTGTATAAAAGGTTGGACACTAAGGAGGGAGAAAAGGACCTGTACCGATTGGCTAGACAGAAGGACCGAGCTAGTAAAGATGTGCAGCAGGTAAGGGCGATAAAGGATAATGAGGGAAACGTACTCTCAAATGAGGAGAGTGTGTTGAGCAGATGGAAAGAGTACTTTGAGGGGCTGATGAATGAAGAGAAGGTTGGATGATGTGCGGATAGTGAATCATGAAGTGCAGTGGATTAGCAAGGAGGAAGTAAGGATAGCTATGAAGAGGATGAAGAACTGAAAGGCTGTTGGTCCAGATGACATACCTGTGGAAGCATGGAGGTGTTTAGGTGAAATGGCAGTGGAGTTTTTAACTAGATTGTTTAATGAAATCTTGGAAAGTGAGAGGATGCCTGAGGAATGGAGAAAAAGTGTTTTGGCACCGATTTTTAAGAATAAGGGTGATGTGCAGAGCTATAGTAACTACAGAGGGATTAAATTGATCAAGTCACAACATGAAGTTATGGGAAAAAGTAGTGGAAGCTAGGTTAAGAAGGGAGGTGATGATTAGTGATCAGCAGTATGGTTTCATGCCAGGAAAGAGCACTACAGATGCGATGTTTGCTTTGAGAGTGTTGATGGAGAAGTACAGAGAATGTCAGAAGGAGTTGCATTGTGTCTTTGTGGATTTAGAGAAAGCATATGACAGGGTGCCTAGAGAGGAGTTGTGGTATTGTATGAGGAAGTCGGGAGTGCCAGAGAAGTATGTAAGAGTAGTACAGGATATGTACGAGGGTAGTGTGACAGCAGTGGGGTCTGAGGTGGGAGTGACGGATGCGTTTAAGGTGGAGGTGGGATTACATCAAGGTTCAGCTCTGAGCCCTTTCTTATTTGTAATGGTGATGGACAGGTTGACAGATGAGATCAGACAGGAGTCCCCGTGGACTATGATGTTTGCAGATGACATCGTGATCTGTAGTGAGAGTAGGGAACAGGTGGAGGAGACCCTGGAGAGGTGGAGATATGGTCTAGAGAGAAGAGGAATGAAGGTTAGCAGGAATAAGACAGAATATATGTGTGTGAATGAGAGGGAGGATAGAGGAATGGTGAGGATACAGGGAGTAGAGGTGGTGAAGGTGGATGAGTTTAATTACTTGGGATCAGCAATTCAGAGTAATGGTGAGTGTGGAAGAGAGGTGAAGAAGAGAGTACAGACAGGATGGAGTAGGTGGAGAAGATTGCCAGGAGTGATTTGTGACAGACGAGTACCAGTAAGAGTGAAAGGGAAGGTCTACAAGAGGGAAGTGAGACCAGCTATGTTATATGGGTTGGAGACAGTGGCATTGACAAAAAGGCAGGAGTCGGAGCTTGACGTGGCAGAGTTGAAGATGTTAAGATTTGCACTGGGTGTGACAAGGATGGACAGGATTAGGAATAAGTATATTAGAGGGTCAGCCCAGGTTGGAAGGTTTGGAGACAAAGCCAGAGAGGCAAGATTATGTTGGTTTGGACATGTGCTGAGGAGGGATGCAGAGTATATTGGGAAAAAGATGCTAAGGATGAAGCTGCCAGGTAACAGGAAAAGAGGAAGGCCTAAGATAAGGTTTATGGATGTGGTGAGAGAGGACATGCAGGTGGTTGGTATGACAGAGCAAGATGCAGAGGACAGGAAGAAATGGAAACAGTTGATCTGCTGTGGCGACCCCTGATGGGAGCAGCCAAAAGAAGAAGAAGACTGTTATAAGCATTATTTTACATTATTTTACTTACTTGTGTTAGTAACTCAGGTTCGGTTTTCTCCCTGACTAGCCAATTCAGTATGCAATGACTATCATACCCCTTTGAACTGTGCATTATCAATGTGTACCCATGAAACCCTACATGTATGAATATTTTTACAAAGTTCTTAACACATTCAAAAGACCAGTTTCTTGCACTTTCACAGGCATAAATGTAATTGGGTGGCTGCAGTGGTGCAGCAGTTAGTGTTGTCACCTCACAGCAAGAGGTTTCCCGGGTCGATTCTGAGCTGGGGTGCCTTCAGTGCAGAGTCAGCATGTCCTCATTACAGTGAAGTGGCTTTCCTCTGGGTGCTCCAGTTTCCTCCCATGTTCCAAAGACATACAGTAGGTGGATTGGACACTCTAAATTGGCTGTAGGTGACAGTGTATGTGTGATTGAGTGGTACAAATGAACTACTGTGGCAGGGCTAGCCACCCGGCGGTGCAAACCTTGGCTCAAGATGATTGTCAGTGCTGAAGTGACACCCTGACCCCATGTGCAAAATGGGAAAAGGGTTGAGGATGGATGGATGAAATGTAATTGGGAATGTGTGTCTAATCACCAGGGGTGATATCCTGCATTCATCTAAAATCATAATACATGTAGCATTCACTATAGGGTGGGTCCTTTAGAGGCTGGATATAGCATAAATGAGGGTCAAGATGATGTATGGGCTCATGTTGGTTGTGACATTTTATTTAAAGGCACTCAGAATGGCTACTATGTGATGTACCACTTAATTTGGATAATTTAGATAAATGACTATCTGCTGATTATTTTGTGCTGTATATAACAAGTGTCTGAACTGCAATACAGGTCACAGTCAGGGAATTGCTTTACTTCAGACAGTACTTTTGTAGATGTAAATGCCCTCTGTGCATGGCACATGTCAGAAAATGTATGTGACCCTCTGAGTGAAAATGTTGTAAAGCAATCATGGCACACATTTCAGCCATAAAAAGTCTTTAATGATTTTAGTGATCATACCAAAGTAGAAGAATTATTTTAGAAAGGGGGCCCCCCGGGAAAAAAGGGGGGGGGGGCATTTTTTTTTTACAAATTTTTAAACCCGGGGGTTTTTTTTTAAAAAACCCAAAAAAAAAAACCCTTTTAAAATTTTTTTTTTACCCTTTTTTAAAAAGGGTTTTTTTCCAAAAAAACCCTTAAAAAATTTTTCCCCCTTTTGGATAAATTGGGGCCCAAAAAATTTTTTTTTTCCCCCAAAAAAAAAAACCCCCCCCCAAAAAAAAATTTTTGAAATGGGTTTTGCCCCCCCCAAAAATTTCCCCAAAAACCCGGGGGTTTTTTTTAAAATTTTCCCATTTTTGGGGGGGGGCCCCCCCCCCCTTTCCAAATAAAGGGGGGAAAATTTTGAGGGCCCTGGGTTTTTTAAAAGGGAAAAGGGAAATTTTGGGGGAAAAAAAATTTTTTTTAAAAGGGGTTTTTTCCCCCCCCAAACCCTTCAAAAAAAAAGGGGGGGTTTTTAGGGGTTTGGGGGGGGTTTTTTAAAGGGGGGGGTTTTTCCCTTTTAAATTTTTTAAAAAAAAACTATTGGGGGGGCCCTTTTTTTAAAAAAAAAAAAAATTTTAAAAATTTTTTTTTGGGGTTTTTTTTTAAACAAAATTTTTTTTGGGGCCTTTTTTAAATTTAAAAGGGGGGTTTTTTTTTCCCCCTTTTAAAATTTTAAAAAAAAATTTTTTAGGGAAAAATTTTTTTTTTTTTTTAAAAAATTTTTTTAAAATGTTAAAAATTTTTCCCCCTTTTTTTAAAAAAAAAACAAACATGGCCCCCAAAAAAAAAATTTTTTGTTTTTTAAAAAAAAGGGAAAATTTTTTTTCCCCCAAAAAAAAATTTTTTTTTGGAAAAAAAAATTTTTTTTTTTTTTAAAAAAAAAAAGGGGGGGCCCCCCCAAAAATTTTTTAAACCCCCTTTTTAATTTTGGAAAAAACCCCCCCAAAAAAAGGTTTAAAAAGGGGGGTTTTTAAAAAAAACCCCGGGCCCTTTTTAAAAAAAAACCCCCCCAAAAAAACAAAATTTTTTTAAAATTTTTTTTGGGGGGGGGGGGCCCCCCCCCCCCCCAAAAAAAAAAAGGAAACCCCAAAAAAAAAAAAAAAACCCCCCCCCAAAAAAAAAAAATAAATTTTTTAAAAATTTAAAATTTTTTAAAAAAAAAAGGGAAAAAAAAAGGGGGGGGGAAAAAAGGGGGGTTTTTTTAAAAAAAAATAAAACCAAAAACCAAAAAAATGGGGGGGTAGGGTTTTCCCCCTTTTTTGGGGCCCCCCCCCTTTTTTTTTAAAAAGAAAAAAAAAAATTTCAAAAAAAAATTTTTAAAAGGGAAGGGGGGGAATTTTGGGGAAAAAAGGAAAAAAATTAAAACCTTTAAAAAATGGAAAAGTTTGGGGGGTTTTCCCCAAAAGGGGGTTTTTTTAAAAAAAACCCCCGCCAAAATTTTTTTTTTTTTTGGGGGGCCCCAAAAGCCAAAAGGGGGCCCCAAACCCAAAAGGGGTTAAAAGGGGGAATTTTTTTCCCCCGGGGCCCCCCCAAAAAAAAAAATTTGGAAGGGGTTAAAATTTTTTAAAAAAGGGGCCCCCCGGGTTTTTTAAACCCCCAAAAAAAAAAAAAAAAAATTTTTAAACCCGGGAAAAGGGGGCCAAAGGGAAAACAAAAAAGGAAAAAAAAAATAAAAAAACCCCCAAAAAAAAAAAAGGGGGAAATTTTTTCCCCAAAAAAAAAAATTTTTGGGGGAAAAAACTTAAAAAACCCAAAAGGGGGGAAAAAAAAATTTAAAAGACCTGGGGGGGGGGGAAAAATTTTTTTAGAAAAAGGGGGGGGAAAAAACCCGGCCCCCCAAAAGGGCCCCGGGGAAAAAACCCGGGGGGGGGGGGGGGGGCCCCCCCAAAAAAAAAGGGGGGCCCCCAAAAGGGAAAAAAGGGGGCCCCCCCGGGGGGAAAAAAGGAACCCCAAAAAACCTTTTTTAAAAAGGGGGAAAAAAAAGGGGAAAATTTTTAAAAAAAAAAAATTTTTTTTTTTTTTTGGGGGAAAAAAAATTTTTTTAAAAAAAAACCCCCGGGGGGGCCAAGGGGGGTTTTGGGGGGCCCCAAAAGGGGGGGAACCCAAACCCAAATTTAAAAGAAAAAGGGGGGGGGGGGTTTTTGGGGGGCCCCGGGAAAAACCTGGGGGTTTTTTTTTTTTACCAAATTTTTGGGGTTTCCCCCCCAAAAAAGGGGGGGGAAAAAATTTTTGGCCCCCAAAAAAAAAAACCCCCCCCGGAAAAAAGACCAAAAAAAAAAAAGGGGGGGTTTTCCCCCCCCGGGGGGGGGGGGGGGGAAAAAAATTAAACCCCTTTAAAAAAATTTTCCCCTAAAGGAAAAAAAAAATGGGAAAAAAGAAAGGGGGAAAACCCCCCCCAAAAAAAAAACCCCGGGAAAAAACTTAAAAAAAAAAAAAGGGAAAAAAAAAATTGCCCCTTTTTTGGGGAAATTTCCCAAAATTTTTTCCCGGGTTTTTAAAAAAAATTTTTAAAAAAACCTCCCCCTTTTCCGCTTTAAAAAAAAGGGGGGTTAAAATTTTCCCCCGGGGGGAAAAAAAAAATTTTTTTTTGGAAATAAACCCAAAAAAAAAAAAAAATTAAAAATTTTTAAAAAAAATTTTTTAAAAAAAAAAAATTTTTTTTTTGGGGTTTTATTTTCCAAAACCCCCCCCCCAAAACCCCTTCCCGGGAAAAGGGTTTTAAACCCCAAAACCCCCCTTTTTTGGGGGGGGTTTTTTTTTTCCGTTGTTCACCCCCCCCAAAAAACCCTTTCCCAAATTTTCCCTTTTTAAAAAAAAAAATTTTTTTAAAAAAATTTTTTTTTAAAAAAAAAAAAGGGGGGTTTTTTAAAAAAATGGTTGGCCCCCAAAAAAAATTTTTTTTTTTACCCCAAACCAAAAAATTAAAAAAAAACCCCAAAAAAAAGGGGGGGGGAAAAAAAACCCCCCCCCCCCCCCAAAAAGTTTGGGCCCCCCGGGGGGCCCAAAACCCCCCGGGATGGGGCCCCCCCCGGGGGCCCCCCCAAAAACCCCCTCCCCCCGGGGAAAAATTTTGGGGGGTTTTTTTGGGGGAAAAAAAAGGCATGGGGGAAAAATTTCCCCCCCGGGAAAAAAAAACCCCCCAAAAAAAAAGGGGGGGGCAACCCCAAAGGGGGGGAACAAAAAAAATTTTTTTTTTTGGAAAAAAATTTTTTAATTGGGGAAAAACCCCCCGGAAAAACCCCCTTTTTTTTTCCCCTTTTCCCCCCCCAAAAAAACCCCCCCCAAAAAATTTTAAAAAACAACCCCCCAAAAAAAAAAAAAAAACCTTTCCCCCCAAAAAAACCCCTTAAAATGGCCCCCCCCCCCCGGGGGGGGGTTTTTTTCCCAAAAAAAAAAACCCCAAAAATTTTTGGGGGGGGCCCCCCCCCAAAAAAAAAAAAAGGGGGGGAAAAAAAAAAGGGGTTCCCCCCCCAAAAAAAAAATTTTCCCCCCCAAAAAAAACCGCCCCCCCAACAAAAATTTTTTTTTTTTTTAAAAAAACCGGGCCCCCCCCAAAAAAAATTTGGGGGGGGGGAAAAAAAGGGGGGGGCCCCCCCCTTTTTCCCCAAAAACCCAAAAATTTTTCCCCCCAAAAAACCCCCCAAAAACAAAAAAAACCCCCCAAACCCAAAAAAGGAAAAATTTAAAAACCCCCCAAAAAAAAGGGGGTTTTTAAAAAACAAAAAAAATTAAAAAAAGGGGGGAAAAAAAAAAGGGGGAAAAAAAAAAAAAAAATTTACGGTTTTAAAATTTGGGGGAAAAAAACCCCCCCGGGGAAAAAAAAAAAAAAGGGGGGGGGAAAACCCCCAAATAAAAAAAAAAAAATTTTAAAAAAAAGGGGGAAAAAAAAAACCGGGGGAAAAAAAAAAAAGGGGGAAAAAAAAAAAGAAAAGGGCCCCCAAAAACCCCCAATTTCCCCCTTTCCAAAAACCCCCCAAAAAACAAAGGGGAAAACCCAAATTTTTTTCCCCGGGTAAAAACCGTTGGGGAAATTTTTTAAAAAAGGGGGGTTTTTTTGGGGGGGTTTTTCCCGGGCCTCCCAAAAAAAGGGCCCCCCCCATAAATTTTTCCCCCTGAAAAATTTTCCCCCCGGAAAAAAAAAGGGGGGGGGAAAAAGGGGGGGGGGAAAAAAAAAAAAAAAAAACCCCCCTTTCCCGGTTCCCCAAAAGGGGGGGAAAGGGGGGCCCCAAAAAACCCCCAAAAAAAGGGTTTTTTTTTCCCCCAAAAGGAAAAATTTAAAAAGGGGGGGCCCAAAAAAACCCCCCCCCTTTTTTTCCCCCCCAAAAAAAAAATTTTTTTTTTTAAAATTTTTGGGCCCCTTTAAAAGGGGCCCCCCCCCCCCAATTAAACCCCCCCAAAAAAAATGGCCCCAAAAAAAAGGTACCCAAATTCCCCTTTTTAAAAAATTTTTTTAAAAAAAAGGGGGGGGGAAAATTTGGGGGGTTTTTTGGGGAAAACCCCTTGGGGGGACCCCTTTTTTTTTCCCCCCAAAAAAAACCCCCCCAAAAATTTTTTTGGTTTTTTCCAAAATTTTGACAACCCCCCCAAATTTTTTTTACTCCCCCCCCCCCCCCCCAAAAGGGAAAAAAAAATTTACATTTTTTTTTTTTTAAAAAAGGGGGGGGGGTTTGGGAAAAATTTTTTTCCTTTTGGGGGGGAAAAAAAGGGTTTGGGGCCCCCCCCAAAAAAAAAATTTTTTTAAAAAAAAAAGGGGGGCCCCCCCAAAAAAAAAACCCCCCAAATGGGGGGGGGGGCCGAAACCCCCCCAGACCCCCCCCTTAATTTTTTCCTTTCCCCCAAAAAATTTTTTAAAATTTTTTTCCCCCCCGGGGGGCCCCCAAAAAAGGGGGGGAAAATTTTAAAGGGGGGAAAACCCCCCCGGGGGAAAAAAAATTTTTTTTTGGGGGGAAACCCCCCGGGGGCAAAACCCCCATTAAAAAAACTTTCCAAAAAATTTAAAAAAAAAAAATTTTTGGGGTTTTTTTTAAAAAAAAACCCAAAAATTTTCCCCCCCCTTGGGGGGGTCCCCAAACCCCCTTTGGGGGAAAAAAAAGGTTTTTTCCCCCCTTTGGGGGGAAAAAAAAAAAAAAAAGGGCAATTTTTGGGGGTTTGGGGGGAAAAAACCCAAAATTTTAACCCCCCCAAACCCCCCCAAAAAAAAAAAAAAAAAAAAAACAATTTTTTTAAAAAAAAATTTCCAAAGGGGAAAAAACCCCCCTTTTTTTGGGGGGCCAAAAGCCCCCCTTTTTAAAAAAAAAAGGGGGGGTTGGGAAACCCCCCCCCTTTTGGGGGTTTTTGGGGGGGGTTTTTTTTCCAAAAACCCCCCAAAAAAAAAAGGGGGCAAAAGGGCCCCAAAGCGGCCCAAAATTTTTAAAAAAAAATTTTTTTTTAAAAAAAAAAAATTTGGGGGGGGGCCCCCAAAAAAAACCCGACGGGGGAACCCCCAAAATTTTTTCCCCCCCCCAAAAAAGGGAACCCCCCGGTTTTGGGGGGGTTTTTTAAAAAAAGGGGGGGAAGGGTAAGAAAAAAATTTTTTTTTTAAGGGGGAAAAACCCCCAAAAAAAACCCCCCCCCCCAAACCCCTTCCCCCGGGGGGGCCCCCCGGGGTTTTTAAAAAATTAAAAAAAATTTTTAAAAGGGGAACCCCTTTTTTGGTTTTTTTGGGGGGGGGTTTAAAATTTTTTTCCCCCCCGGGGGGGGGGGGGGGGGGTGGTTTTTTTTCCCTTTTCCACTTTTGGGCCCCCCCCCCGGGGGGGGTCCCCGGGTTTGGGGGGGGGCCCCCCTGTGGTTTTTGGGGTTTTTTTCATGGGGTTTTTTAAACCCCTTTTTTTTGGGGGGGCCCCCCCCCCTTTTGGGGGGTTTAAATTTTTTCCGGAAACCCCCCCAAAAAAAAAAATTTAAAAAAGTTTTTTTAAAAATTTTTTTTTGGGGGGGGGGGGGGGTTTTTTTTTCCCAAAAGGGGGGGAAAAAATTTTAAATTTTTTTTTAAAGGGGGGAAAACCCCCGGGGAAAAAGGAAAAAACCCCCCCCTTTTTTTTACAAATTTTTTTCCCCCCGGTTTTTGGAAATAAAAAACCAAAAAACCCCCCCCCAACCGGGTTTAAAATTTTTTTGGAACCCCCGCCCCCCCCCAAAACCCCCCTTTTGGGGGGAAAAAAAAAACCCCCCCTTTTTTTTTCCCCCCCCCAAAAAATCCCCCAAAAAAAAACCGGGGTTTTTAACCCCCCCCCAAAACCCCCCCAAAATTTTTTTGGGTTTTTTTTTTCAAAAAAAGGGGGGAAAAAAAAAAAAAGGGGGGCCCCCTTTTGGGGGTTTTTTTGGGGGGGAAACCCAAAGGGGGGGGGGGAAAAAAAAAAGGCCCCAAAAATTCCCCCAAAGGGGGGGGGTTTTTATAAAACCCCGGGGGGGGCAAGGGGGGGCTTTCCCCCCCCCAAAAATTTAAAAATTTGGGGGAAAATTTTCCCCCGGGGGTGGCCGGCCGGAAACCCCCCCCAAAATTTTTTCCCCCCCTTTTAAAAACCCCCCCCTTTCCCGTCCCCAAAATTTAATTTAACCTGGGGCCGTGTTAACCCAAACAAAAAAAAAAACAAAAAAACCCCCCCCCCCCCAAAGGGGTTAAAACAACCCTTTTGGGGGGGAATGGCCCTTAAGGTTTAAAAAATTTTTTTTAAAAACCCCCTTTTTTTTTTTTAAAAAAAGGGGAAATTTTTTTGGGGGGGGGGAAAAAAAAATTTTTTAAAACCCTTTTTTTTTAAAAAAAAGGGGAAAAAAAAAAAATTTTTTTTTTTATTTTTTAAAAAAGTTTTGGGGGAAAAAGGGGGGGGGGTTTTTAAAAAAAAAAGGGGCACCCCTAAAAGGGGTTTGCAATTTAAAAACCCGGAAAGGGGGAAAAAAAAAGGGGTTTTAAATTTTTTAAATTTTCCCCCAAAAAGGGGGGCCCCAAAAATTGGGGTTTTTGGGTTTTGGGGGGGTTTTCCCTTTTTGGGGGGGGGTTTTTGGTCAATTTTTTTAAAAAAATTTTTTTTTTCCCCCAAAAAAAAAGGGGCCCCCCCCCTTTTTGTTTTATTTTTTTCCCGGAAATTTTAACCCCAAAAGGAAATTTGGGGGTTTTTAGGGTTTGGGGAAAACCCGGTTTTGGGGGAAAAATTAAAAGGCCCCCCCTTTTTTGGGGGGACCCTTTGGGGCCCGGGAAATCCCAAATTTTTCCCCCCTTTTTTTTTTTTTAAAAAAAAAAAAACCCCCAAAAATTTTTTTTGGCCCGGGGGGTTGGGGGAAAAAAAAAAAGGGGGGGGAAAGGGCCTTTTAAAAAAATTGGGGGTTTTTTTAAAAAAAAAACCCCCAAAAGTTAAAAAACCCCCCCCCTTTTTTTTTGGCCCAAAACCCCTTTGGGGGGGAAAAAAAAAGGGGGGTTTTTTTTTTGGGGGGGTTTTTAAGGGAAAAAGTCCCTTTCAAAAAGGGGGAAACCAAAAATTCCCCCAAAAAAAAATTTTTGGGGGAAGGGTTTTTAAAAAACCCCCCTTTTTTTCTTCCCCCGGGCCTAAAAAAGGGGGAAAAAAAAATTTTTTTTGGGGGGGGTTTTTGGGGGGTTTTTTGGGAAAAAAAAACCCCCCCTTCCCCTTTTTTAAAAAAAAACCCCCCCTTTTTTCCCCTTTTGGGAAAAACCCCCCTTTAAAAATTTTTTTCCCCGGGGAAAAAAGGGGGGGCCCCCCGGAAAAACCCCCGGGGGGGCCCCCCCCTTTTTTTTTAAAAAAGGGCCCAAGAAATTTCCCCCCTCCAAAGGTTTGGGGGTTTTGGGGGCCCCCCCCCCTTGGGCCCCGGGTTTTAAAAAAATTTTTTAAAAATTTTTTTTTTTTTTAAAGGAAGGTTTGGGGTCCCCCCAAAAAAAACCCCCCCCGGGTTTGGGCCCCCCCCATTAAATTTGGGGGGCCCCCCCGGGGAAAAAATTTTCTCCAAAACCCCGGCCCCCCCCTTTTTTTTGGGCCCCGCCCCTTTTTAATTTGGCCCCCCAAATTTTTTTTTTTTTTTTTTGGCCCCCCCAAAAGGAATTGGGGGGCCCCCACCCCTTTAAAAATTTAAAAAAAGGGTTTTCCCCCGGTTTAAAAAAAAACAAAAATTTTTTAAAAAGGGGGGGGGGAAAAAACCCCGGGCACAAAATTTTTTTTTTTAAAAAAAAAATTTAAAAAAAACCGGACATCCCAAAAGGGGGGAAACCCTTAAAAAATTGGGGGGAATTAAAACCCCCCCAAAAGGGGTTTGGCCCCTTTTTTTTTCCCCCCCCCCCCCAAAAAAAAAAAGGGGTTTTCCAAAAAAAACAAGGGGTTTTTAAACCCCCCCGGAACCCCAAAAAACCCCAAAAAAGGGTTTAAAACCCCCCTTTAAAAAAAAAAAAATTTTTTAAAAAAATCAAAAAAAAGGGGAAAAAAATTTTAAACCCCAAAAACCGCCCTTAAACCCTAAATTATTTTTCCAAATTTTTTAAAAATTTTTTTCCCCCCAAAAAAATTTGGGGCCCTTCCCCTTTTAAAATTTTTTTTTTAAAGGGAAAAAACATTTTTTGGTTTTTTTTAAATGGAATTTTAAAAAAAACCCAAAAAATTTCAATTTTTGGGGGTTTTTAAAATTTTTTGTAACATTTTATTTTAAAAAATTCCCCCTTTTTTTTTTATGTAAAGGGGCCAATTCCCCTTTTCCCCTTTGGGGAAAAACCCCCGGGGGGTTTGGGGGGGTTTTTTAAAAAAAATTTAAAAAAGAAAAAAAAAAAAAACCCGAAAACAAAAACCCCAAAAAGGGGCCCCCAAAAAAACCCCGGGCCCCCCCGGGGGGGGTTTTTCCGGGGCAGGGGGCCCCAAAAGGCCCCCACCCCACCCCCCCCCAAAAAGGGGGGGGGAAGGGGGGGCCCTTTTTGTGGGGGGGTTTTTTTTTTTGGGGGGGGGGGGCACCGGTTTCCCCCCAACCCCAAAAACGGTTTTGGGGGGGTTTCCCCCCTTTCCCCCAGTGTTCCCGGCCCGGGAAACCCCGGCCCCGGGGGAAAAATTTCCCCCCCCCGGGCCCCCAAAAAGGGCCTTTTGGGAAAAAAACCCCCCCCCCAATTTTGGGGGGTTTTTTAAAAAAACCCCCTTTTTTCTTTTTCCCCGGCCCCCCCAAAATTTTTCCCCTTTTTGCCGGAACCCCCCCCCCCCCCTGGTTAAAGGAAGGTTTGGGCCCCCAAAACCCCCCCCTTTTTGGGGGGGGCCCCCCGGGGAAAAAAGTTCCCCCAAAAGCGTTCCCCCAGGGTTTTCCCCCCCCCCCAAAGGGGGGGGAAAAAAAAAAGGGGGGGGCCCGGGGCCCTACGGGTTTGGGCCCCCCCAAAAAATGCTCCCCCGGGGGAACCCCCTTTTGGGGGGGCCCCCCCCCAAAAAAAACCCCCCCGGGGGGGAAAAAAACCGGGTTTTTTGGGGAAAAAGGGGGGTTTTTTTTGGGGGGGAAAAACCCCCCAAAGGGGGCCCCTTTTTTTATTAAAAAAGGAAAAAATTTTTAAAAGGTTTTTCCCCCCCCAAAAAAAGCAAAAAAAAAAAACCCCAATTTTCCCGGGAAACAAACCCCCAAAAAAACCCCCCCCTTTTTAAACCCGGGCCCCCAAAAATTTTTCCCCAAATTTTAAAAACCCCCACCCGGGGAAAAACCCCCCCGGGGGGTTTAAAAAAAAAAAATTTTAAAAAACAATTTAAAAAAAACCCCCCCCAGGGGGTTTTGGGGGGGCCCCCTTTTTTTGGAACCCCTTTTTTGTTTTTAAAAAAAAAGGGCAAAAAACCCCCCCCCTTTTTTTTTAAAAAAAATTTTTCCCAAAAAATTTTTTAAAAAAAACCCCCCAAACCCCAAAACCCTTTTCCCGAAAAAACCCCCCTTTTTTGGGGGGGGGGTTTTTTTGGGTTTTTTTTTCCCCCCCGGATTTTCCCCCGGGGGGAAACCCCCCCAAAACCCCCTTTTTTTTTTAAAAAAACCCCCCAAGGGGGGAAGGGGGTTTTGGGGGGTTTTTTTTTTTAAAAATTTTGGGGGGCCCCCTTTTTTTAAAATTTTTTTTTATTTTTTTCCCCCCCCCCCTAAATTTTTTAAAAAACCCCCAAAAAACCCCCAGGGGGAAAAAAAATTTTTTTGGGGGGAAAACCCCCCGGGGGGGAAAAAATTAAAAAATTTTTTTCCGGGGGCCCCTTTTTCCCTTTTAACCCCGAAAATTTTTTAAAAAAAAGACCTTTTTTTTTGGGGCCCCAAAAAAAAAATTTTTTTCCCCCAAAACCCCCCAAAAAAACCCCCACTTAAAAAACCCCCAAAACCCCCCAAAAAAAAAGGGGGGGGTTTCCCCCTTTTTTTGGGATTTTTCCCCCCCTTTAAATTTGGGGGCCCCCCCTGGTTTTTTTCCCCCCCCCCCCTTTTTTCCCCCCAAAAGGGTTTTTTAAATTAAAAACCCCCCCTAAAAACCCTTTTTGGGGGGCCCCTACCCCCTTTTGACCCCTTTTTAAAAAAAAAAGGGAATTTGGGGGAAACCCCCCTTTTTCCCGGCCCCCCGGGGGGGGGGGTTTTTTTTAAACCCCCTTTTTTTCCCCGGGGAAAAAATTTTCCCCCCCCTTTTTAAAAAAACCCCCCCAAAGGGGTTTAATTTTTTTTAAAAAAAAAAATTTAAAAAAGGGGGGTTAAAAAAGGGGGTTCCCCCAAAAAATTTTTTTTTTTTTGGGGGGGGGGCCTTTTTTAATTTTAAAAAAAAATTTTTTTTTTTTAAAAAAAATTTAAAATTTAAAGGGGAAAAACCCCCCCCCCTTTTTTTTAAAAATTTTCCCCCGGGTTCCCCAACCCCCAAAACCCCCCCCCCCGGGGGTTTAAAAAAAAAAGGGGGAAAAATTTTCCCCCCTTTTTTTTAAAAGGGGAAAAAAAAAGGGGGCCCCCCCCCCCAAAAAAATTTTTTTGGGGGAAAACCCCCCCCCGGGGGAAAAAAAAACCCCCCCAAAAATTTTTTTTTCCAAACCAAAAACCCCCCCCCCCATTTTTTTTTTCCCCCACCCCCCCCGGGGGGGCCCCCCCCCAAAAAAAAAAAAAAAAAGGGGGTTTTTGACTAAACCCCGGGGGGGAAAAAATTTCCCTTTTCCCTTAAACCAAAGGGGGGTTTTTTGTTTCTTTTGGGGGCCCTTTTTCCCCCCCCTCCAAACCCCCCCCGGAAAATTTGGGGGGGGGGTTTCTTTTTTGGGGGCCCAAAAAGGGGGCCCCAAATTTAACCCCTTTTTTTTTTTAAAAATTTTTTTTGGGGGGCCCCGGAAAAATTTTTTTTGTTTTTCCCCCTTTTAAATTTTTTCCCCCCCCCCCAACCCCCAAGGCCAAAAGGGGGGGGGCCCCCGGGGCCCCCCAAAACCCAAAACCCCTTTTCCCAAAGGGAAAATTTTTTTCCAAAGGTGCCCCCCAAATGCATTTGGGGGGGAAAAAGGGGCCCCCCAAAAATTTAATTTTTGGATTCCGGGTTTTTTGGTGTTCCCCTTTTTTTTTTTTCCCCCCCCCCAAAATTTTTCCCCTTTTAAAAATTTTTTTTTCCCTTTTATTTTATTTAAAAATTTTTTTTTTTTTTTTTTTTTTTAAAATAAATAAAAAAAAAATTTTTAAAAATATTTTAAAAAAAAAATTTTTTTTTTTTTAAAATATTTTTGAATTTTTCTTTTAAAAAAGGGGGGGGAAACCCAAAGGGGGGTTTTTGGGGGGGGGGGTTTAAAAAAAGGGGGGAACCCCAAATTTTTTTTTTTTTTTTTTTTTAATTTTCCCCCTTTTTTTTTAAAAATTTTTTTTCCCCTTTTTTCCCCCCTTTTAAATTTTTTCCCCCCCTTTTTTTTTTTTTAAAAAAGTTTCGGTTTTTTTGGGGAAAATTTTTTGGGGAGGTTTTTTTTTTTTTTTTTTCCCCCCCTTTTGGGGTTTTTCCCCCCCCTTTTTTTTTTTAAATATTGGTTTTAAAAGGGAAATTTTTTTGGGGTTTTTATTCCCCCTTTTGGGGGTTCCCCCCTTTTGGGTTTTTTAAATTTTTTGGGGGGGGGGGTTCCCCCCTTTTTTTTTTTTGGGGGAAAAAGTTTGGGGGGTTTTTTTTTTTTTTAAAGGGGGGGGCCCGGGGCCCCCAAATTTTTTGGTTTTGGGTTTCCTTTAATTTTTTTAGTTTTTTTTTTTTCTTTTTTAATTTTAACCCCCCAAAAAAACTTGGGGTTAAGGGGTTTTTTTTTTTTTTAATTTTTTTTTTTCATTTTTTGGGGAAAAATTTTGGGTTTTTTTAAAATTTTTTTGAATTTTTCCCCCGGGCCCCAAAACTGTTGGGGGGGCTTTCCCGGGGGGGGGGGGGTTTTTGAAGGGGGGGGGAAACCCCGGAAAAATTTTGGTTTTGGGGGCCCCCCCAAAAAATTTTTTTTTTTTTTTTGGGGGGGGGTTTTTTTTTTTTTAAAAAACCACTTTTTGCCGGGGTTTAACCCGGGTTTCCCCCCCTTCCCCAAAAAATTTTTTTTGGGTTTTTTTTAAGGGGTTTTTTAAAATTTTTTCCCTTTTTCTTTTCCCCCTTTGGGGGGGGCCCCCGTTTTTTTTGGGGTTTTTTTCCCCCTTTTTGGGGGAAATTTTCCCCTTTTTTTCCCCCCCTTTTTTAAAAAGGGACAAAATTAAAACCCCCCCCCCCAAAAATTTTTTTTTAAAGGGGTTTTTTTTAACCCTTTTTTTTTTTTTTGGGCCCCCCCCAAATTTTTTTTTTGGGGGGAAAAAAGGGGGGAAGGGGGGGGAAAATTTGGGGGGGTTTTTTTTGGGGGCCCCCCCTTTTTAAAAAAAAGGGTTTTTTTAAAAATTTTTAAAAAGGGGGGGGTAAATTTTTCCCCCCTTTTGTTTTAAAAAAAACCCCTTTCCCTTTTTAAAAATTTTTTTTTTTTTTTAAAAAATTTTTTTTTTGGGGCCCCCCAAAAAAAAACCCGTGGGAAAAAAAATTTGGCCTTCCCTTTTGGGGTTTTTTTGGGGGGGGCCCATTTTTGGGGTTTTTTTTGGGGGGGGGACCCAAACCCAAAACCCCCCCTTTTTTTTTTTTTGGGGGGGGGGGAAAAGGGGGAAAAAAGGGGGAAAAAGGGGGGGTTTTTTTGAAATTTTTTTGGGAAAATTTTTTTTTTCCCCCCCCCCCCCCCAAAAAATTTTTTTTCCTTCCCCCCCTTTTTTTTTTTAAAACTTGGCCCCCGGAATTTAATTTCCGGGGGTTTTTTTTTTTTTTTAATTTTTTTTTTTTTTTTTCTGAACTTTTTTTAAAAAAAAAAAACCCCTTGCGGGGGGGGGGGAAAGGGGAAAAAAAAAAAGGGGGGTTTTTTGTGGGGGGTTTTTTTTTGGGGGGGGGAACCCCTTAAAAGGGGGGGGAGGGGTTTCCCCCCCAAAAGGGGGGGGTTTTTTTTTTTTCCCCAAATTTTTTTTGGGGGAAAAAACACCCCCCCCGGGGGGGGGGGAAAAATTTTCCCCCCCAGGCCGGAAACAAATTTTTTTTCCCGGGGTTCCGGGGGGGCCCCCGTCCCCCCCCCCAAAAATTTCCCTTTTTTTTAAAAAAGGGGGGCCCGGGGCCCCCTTTTTTTAAATTTTTTTTTATTTGCCTTTGGGGCCCCCCCTTCTTTTTGGGGAAAGGGTTTTTCCCTTTTCCCAAACCCCGATTTCCCCTTTAAAAGGGCCCCTTTTTTTTTTTTTTTGGGGGGCCAAGGGGCCTTTAGGGGGGTTTTGGGGGGGGGGGGGGGGGCAAAAAAAAAGGGTTTTTAGGGGTTTTTTTTGGGGGGGAAAAATTTTTTTTGGGGGGGGGGGTTTTGGGGGGGGGGAAAAAATATTAAAACCCCCCTTTTTTTTTGGGGGGGGGGTTTAAAAGTAAAAACCTTATGTTTTTTTTTGGGTTTTTTTTTAAAAAAATTTTCCCATAAAAATTTTGGGCTTTTTTTCCCTTTTTTTTGGGGGTTTTTTGTTTTTTTCCCCTTTTTTTCTTGGGGGGGTGGGTTTTTTTTAAAAACCCCATTTGGGGGGGAAAATAAAGGGGGGGGTTCCCCCCCCAAAAACAAAGGGGGGGTTTTTTTCCCCCAAAACCCCCCCGGCTTTTAAAAATTTTTAAAAATTTTTTTTTTTTGGGGCATAACCCTTTTAATTAAAAATTTTTTTTTTTGGGCTTTTCTGGTTTTTTTTTTTGTTTTTAAAAAAAAACCCCCCCTTTTTTGTTTTAATTTTTTGGGTTTTTCCCCTTTTTTTCCCCCTTTTGGGGGGGCCCCCCCCCCCTTTTTTTTTTTTTTTTGGGGGGGAAAAGGGTTTTTGGGCCCTTTTTTTTAACCAGGTTTTTCCCTTTTGGGAAAATTTTCCCCCCTTTTTTTTTTTTTTTTTGGGGTTTTTCCCTTTTTTTTGGGCCCCTTTTTTATTTTTTTTTTTTTCCCCCCCCTTTTTTTTTTTTTTTTTTTTGGGGGGGGGGGGGTTTTTTTTTGAAAATTTTTAATACCAATTTTTTCAGCCCTTTTTTTTAAAAAAATTTTTAATTTTTAATTTTGGGTTTTTTGGGGTTTCCGGGCCTTTTCCCCCTTTTTTTCCCTTTTTAATTTTGGGGGGGGTTTTTTTGGGGCCCCCGGGGTTATTAAACCCCTTTTTCCCCCCCCGGGCCCCCCCTTTCCCCTTTTTTTTTTTTGGAAAAACCCCCCGTAAATTTTTTTAAAATTTTTTAAACCCAAACCCCCCCTTTTTTTCCCCCGGGGGTTTTTTTTTTTTTCCCCCGGGGCCCTTTTTTCCCTTTTAAAATTTTTTTTTTAAATTTTTTTTTTCCCCTTTTTTTTTTTTTTTTTTAATTTTTTTTTTTTTGGGGTTCCTTTTTTGGGTTTTTTTTACCCTTTTGGGTTTTTTAAACCGGGTTTTCCCCCCTTTTTTTTTTTTTTAAATTTTTTGGGGGGGGGGGGTTTTTTGGGGGAAAAAAAACCCCGGGTTTTTTTTTTTCCCCCCAAAAGGGGTTTTGGGGGGAAAATTTTATTCCCAAAAGGGAAATTTTTGGGGGGAAAGGGTTTAACCCCCCAAAAAAGGGTTTTTTTTTAAAATTAAAAAAACCCCCCCCCCCTTTTTTTTAAAAGGGGGGTTTTTGGAAAATTTTTTGTTCCCCCCTTTTTTTTTTCCTTTTTTTTTTTTTTAAAATTTTTTTTTTTTGTGGCCTTTTCCCCTTTTTCCCCTTTTTAAAAAAAAAAGGGGGTTTTTCCCCAAAATTTCTGTTTTTTTTTTTTTGGTTTTTTTTTTTTTTTTTTTTTTCCCCCCTTTTTTTTCCCGGGGGCCGGCCCCCCCCACTTCAGTAAACCTGTATTGTCATGCTCAGTTTGTATTCATTCCTATATATTAGCTATGTGCATTTCTAGGTACTAACGCTAGCTGTCATGGCTTAGTGGTTCTGTACCTTGACTATGGTGTATGTTATCCTGGGTTCGAACCCGGCCACTGCTTTTTATTTTTCATGACTGTCTAGACATGCTGATGGGTGTGTCTGTGTAAAGGCAGTTTTTTGATCACGGCTTGCTCAAGTTGCCCGTCGGTTAGCTTGTTTGTGGCGCAGCTCACGCAAAAAATGGGGTATGCTGGTTTAAGCCTCATTTGGCTATTGGCACTCATATTAAGCTAAGCTCAGTTAGGGGCACATAGATTTAGCGTGTTAGACCACTGCTCAGCTACGGGCACTCATTTTGCACCACTTAAACCACTGCTCATCTACGGGCAGATGCACTCACTCTGTTAAACTGTAGCTCAGCTATGAGCACATCTGGCATTTTTTATTCTTTTGTTACCTCACATTTCTTCTATATAAATGGGCTATTTCATTACATTTTACATAAATTGTGGTTTTATGTGTACATATTTGCCAGGGACTTGTTTCCTGCTTATTTTGCAAAAAAAAAAAAAAAAATTGGTATTGTGGGGGCTCAAACCATGACTGCCTGCTCTTCAGCCAACATCTCTACTGCTATGCTATTGCTTTCTGGCTTATTTTGCATATTTAGTTCTTATATGCTTTCCCACTGACTGCTAACTGTAGCTGTGCTATTGCATGCCGCATAAGCAATACTGCAGTTAAACATCTTTACAATTTAAAAAAATATATAACATGTTCATTTATATATTTTATGTTCATAGTCTGTGGGGGCATGTGTTGTGTTGTGTTTATTCACATTTCCGTGGACTCTGTTGTGGGTGTTTACTTTGGGCACTTTTACACTTCTGGGGAAGTGTCCTTGTAGGGCTAAGCCTACGACACGCCCTACTGTCTTACACGGACCGTGTTAGACTTTAGGTGTGATTTAGCATGCTCTCATGAATATGCAAAGCATGCTGACATCACTCCGTTTAACTGCAGCCTCCGTGTAAGAGTTATAACTCTTACACGGAGGCTTCGTGAATCCTGCCCATAGTCTTTTGCACAGTACTGTTTTCACTAAGTACCTAGCTGTCTGCTTCAAAATAACACCCCCCCACACACACATTACACATAAAGGCAAGCTTCCTATTGAAACAAAACTCCATTTTACTCCAAAATAATCTGACTATGTTCTATAAAAAATTGATTAGCATTTAATTCACATCAGTTTGCATGAGGTGAGAATGCTTGAACATTAGACTCTCACCATCCAGGTAAAATTGAATAAATAGTCATTGTCCCTAACAGTAGGCATTATTCAGTCCAAAAACTACTGTACAACCCTATGGGTGCTGAAAAATACTGATCTGTTGATGATTTACAAAAACAAAACAAAATAAACAAAATTAATTTTTGGTGAAATTAACTCCCAATAAAATTATTCCTAGAGACAACATGGTCGTTCATATGGTCTAGATAGACAAGGATGTCTGATCAGTTTCAGCAACTGGGGAAGCTTCTCATTATTTTTCCCACCATCACATTCCTGCAAGAATCAAATTAGGGTATCTTCCCCAGTTTCATAATGTTAGGTAGATATGTTAATACAGGTCGGCGTTGTGTACTCCAGTCTGTTTGTATAGCTGCTGATGAATTGCTTGGTGGTGACTCTATATAGCCCCCACTGTCTGATGGCATATTGTGCATATAGATGAGACTACATTTGTAACCATCACAACCTAGATATTCAAAAGATGTGAGGGGGGTGAAATGTGTGAACAGTCACAAAAGATGTGCTGTGCTCACGTTCTAACTTTTGGGAGAAGGTGACAGTGGAGGAACTGTCAGAGTGACTGTGCATATATTTCTGCTGCTCCTGAGAGAAAGCGGCTGTGGAAGAACAGTCATAGAAGCTGTGCATATATTCTTGCTGCAGGGAAAAGATGAATTTGGGAGGACAGCCACAGTGACTATGCATGCATTTCTACCACTCTTGTGAGAAGAAGGGTGTGTATGAATGTCACAGAAAGTGTGGACATTACCGCAATTCCTGAGAAAAGAAGGCTGTGGAAGAACAGTCACAGTGGCCATACATATGTTTTTGCTGCTAGAAAAAGATGAATGTGGGACAAGGACTGAGAGATGAAATGTGTGCTTTGAAGTGTAGCAAGGGTGGCTTGAAGGTGGCAGCCATCCCAGGTGCAAGGTTTAAGGAGTACAGTCGTGAAGTGTGATTCCTGCATTCTTTTCTATGCCTTCATGAATGCCGGTACAGAAGTGCACTTCAGTGCTTCAGTTGTTTGTGTGTGGTAAACTGTAGTAAGTAGCCTGCCTGCTACAGTTTGAAAATAGAAGCAGACATTTTTTGTTTGCTCTTCAATTGAAGAGCTATGGGTGTGAGTGCCAGATCAGGGACCATCAGTAGGTGAAAGATGAGGCAGCTATGCATGCATTTCTGTCACTCTTAAGAGAATGTGGTACACCAGTCATGCAAGCTGTATGAACATTCTTCGTGCTGCTGAGAGATGGATGGGGGTTAGAGCTGCTTTTTGGGCAGTATCTGAGGGTCTTTTGTGGTGTTTAGGTGCTCATTATATGACTTTTTGATTCTTGCACATAATATTTTTTAGCCTACATAAGCCTGTGTCCATACTTCTCAGCACAAGAAATCTGGACAAAACTCTGGGAATTCTGCAAAAATCTAGACCACAGAGATGTATCCCTATGTCTACGGTACTGTACTGTCTAATACTACCACAATGAGCATTTCTCATGAGCTGATCTATAGGCCTTATTCTGTAAGTACCTTTCACATGAATGTGATCAGCATGCATATCTACATTAAGGATACATTACAAAGACTAATTTTCCCTGTAACTCTGACACACCATATAAGCTTATTCTCAGCAATTTTTGAAAAATACTGTATGAGTGTTTTCAGTGGAAATTGTAAAATTTCATGTGAATCGGGTGTAAAGATGTTCTAATTCATAGATATGTACATATAGGCAGGATTTTTATCGAGGCATCTTTTTTCACTTACTTTTGAACTATGTGTTTAACTAACAATGCATACAATCAATCATTTTTTTTTCAGACATCCCATACTTGTATTTGGATATCGTCTTTACTTCTTTATCACATAATTTTTATAGGTTCATAGGTATGTATCAGGCTAATGACCACTAGGGCCTTTTTACACCTATCCATGCATCACAAATCTTTGACAAATTCTGGTATCCCAGGGGCCTGGGAGATGAACTATTTAAAGGCTGCCTGTGTCCATTAGAGACATAGGTTCTAAACCAGAGATGAATCTCCTGTTCCCTATCCAATTGTCCAAGTTACTCTTGAATTGGGTTAGGGAAGAACTCTACTTCACATGGATGGGGAGCATGTTCAAGAGAATGGATAGTGTCTGGAATACATACCTGTCTCTCCAGAAAGTCCCATTTAAATCATAGGAAAAGTTTAATTCTTTAGAATTGGTAATTCTGGTGCTGTTTGTTTTGAAGATATGCAACAGATCCATCAAAGTGGGGTCAGACAATGCCTTGTATGCCAGACATAGATCTCCCGTCAATAGCTTGTAGGAGACAGAATACAGAGATAGGGCTTTGAGGTGGTCTGCAGAGGATATGTTACTTACATCCTGTATTCTTTTAGTGAGGAACCTCTGAGGATGTTCCAGTTGCTGGATATGTCTCGTTAGGTACATACCAAAGAGGGCATTGTACTCAATGATAGGTCTGATAAATGCGGAATATAATGAAACAATGACCTCATTGGACCTAGATGCCATACCTTTGTTTATAAGTTGCATAAAGTAGAGTAATTTCCTCATTACAGTAAACATGTGATGGTCAAAGGCTAGATTACTGTCTATGTGTGTCCCCAAGTCTCTGACTTTTGGGTCAACTCTTAGGGGTGTGTTGTCAATATGATAGTCTCCAGAGTTGGATGACTTCCTGAAGGATACCATTATGAATTTTTAGGCATTTAGTTTTAGTCCATGTCTCTGACATCCATTATTTTTCTGTCAGCCCTTCCTGGAGAACATTAGTGTCACTGGAAGATTCTATGACTGCTCCCAATTTACAACTGTCTACACATTTGGTCAACCAGAGGCCCTCTACATTGGCCTTGACTTCAGAGAAGTAAATGCCAAAAATGAGCGGTCCCGGGACCAATCCCTGAAGGACTCTATTTGTGACTGGCCTCTTTGTAGAGGTAGACTCCCTAGTTCTAACTTCCTGGGTCCTGTCTGTGAGCTAGCTGGCTATCCACTGGGTGATACAAGGATTTATCCATAACTTCTAGAGCTTATCAATAATGACCAAGTGGAATACTGTGTCAAATGTCTTGGCCAGCTCAAGGTAAGTAATGTGAACTGTTTTGCCCTGATCCATTGCTTTGGTGTCCTTCTTAAAGAAGTGTACCAGGTTGAGTAAGCATGACCTGCCCTTCTTAAAACCAAACTGGGATAGGTCCAGTCTCTGGAGGTTTTCTATATCATTATTGATCATTTTCATGATAATTGTTTCCATCATATCAGTTTTACACATCACACTTAAGTCAAAACTAAATAGAATGCCACTTCCTGTATGTCCATCATCATGATGTGTGGCCTCAGTCTGTATAGAGTTGTGTTCTTCATAAAATGACAAATTTGATAGTGGGTGTGGTGACAATGGCAGTTTTCACAAAAGTTATGACCAAGCCAATTAATGTGTAGTGCAGCCATAGCTCAAAACCTTTCATCCCCAGCATGTGGAACACTATCTCTCATAATGTGGAACAAATGGGCAAAATGTGGAACAGTTACTAACAGATTACTGACAAATTCAGCTAGGAAGATTACAGGATGATTAAATGTGTTACATTATATTTTTAAAATGTTATTTTGATGAATTGATATCGGAACAACTATTCATGCTCCTTTGTCACCACATTTGGGACTAACAGCAAATATATCAGGCATATTATACTGAAAATTTGGCAACTTTTACAGTATGAAAGAGAAATGAGGGATCTTATAGGTGCTGGACCTGTAACTGTGTATTGCAGGAGTAGAAATTTGAAGAACTTGTTTGAAAGAGTGGTTAAGTATAAGGGAGGAGTGTTTGTGAAGAAATGTGGGTGCTGTCCTTATTGCCCATATGTTGAAGAGATTGTTGAGACAGTGATTAATGGTTTTAAATTTAAACCAGTGGAAAAGTTTTATTGTTATTTAGAGAGTGTGGTATATTGCGCCCAATGTGTTTTATGTGCAGGTTTTTATATTGGTAAAACAGGGAGGAAATGAAAAAAAAAACTCATTTATGAACATCTTAGAGCAATCAGAAAAAATTATGGTACCAATGCCCTTGTCAAGCACTGTATGGATTTTCATGGGCATTCTTTTAAGTTCTTTGTGCTAGACTCAGTGAAAGTTGATAAAAGGGGTGGAGCATGGTCATTACATCTAGAGAGGAAATAATTCACCTGGCACCTACCTTTAGGGACTAATAATTGCCCAGGTCTCAATGAATCTATTTCAATCAGCAACATTCTTAGGTTGAAGGCACTAAAAAGATGATCTGATTTATTTTATTATTAATTTTAAAATTTAAGGAAACGTAAAATTGAGTTGTTTTGAATAAGGTTTTAGAGTAAATACTTGTTTTTGTATTTATATTTAACATATATGCTATGCATTCAATTTTTGAAATGTGCTGGAATGTTAATTTTATGTTTTTTTAAAGGTTTTATAAATATGCATGTATATTTATGAATATTTATAAATATTTGTAAATATGCATACAGAGATGTGTTCTCATGGGCTGAAATTAAAAGGGGTGTGCTTTTTGTATGAAGTCATCACTAATTGAAGGTATTTAAATGGATCTACTTGAATTTCACAAACTTACATTTTACCGAAACGTAAGTCCACAAGCTGATTTACGCAAAAGTGCGTTTTGCCGAAAATGCACTTTCGCGTAAATACAGCTGTCACAAAAGAAAAAAAAAACAAAGAAAATAGGTGAAAACATGCAGTGTGCATGTATCCTTACTTGTACATCAACGTTTAGTGTTGATGTACAAGTAAGGAAATTATTGTTGAGATCATGGTACAGTGGGGATGAGGGAATATTCCCTTTCCCCACTGTAGTGTGATCTTGGAGTGAGAATATTAAAGTGGGGGGGGGTGGTCACAGCCCCCCACATGGGGGGGTGCAGAGGGGCTTGCCCCCCCTGCATAAATATGTTTAAAGTGTTTTTTTTTTTTTTTTGTGCTGGATTTACACGAAAGTGCATTTTTGATTAAACGCACTTTCGCATAAATCAGCTTGCGAATTTACGTTTCAGTGAAACATAAAATCGCTGATCTAATAGGGATTCATTTAAACATGGACTGCTTTCTTTTAAACTGTCTGAAGAAGTTTCTTATGGTAGAAACAAAAGCACTACTCATATGTGTTTTGATTAAATAAATTGTGTTTTCCATGGATAAATGGACTTAGAACATTGGAATTTACATTTTTTGTACACCACTGGAGTATTTACATTTCCTGCCTTCCGGTCATATTTTATACTGCAATATTTTCCTTTGTTTTCATAATAATATAATCTAATTAGCAAAAGTATGTACCGTTGTTCATTTGTATTACTTAATCTGTGTTTAAAATGTTTTCAGTATGTTAGAGATTTCCTATCTGGGCCTCTGCTGAAAAGGGGTTTTGACTAAAAACAGTCAGAATAATTCAGGAAACAAAAGAGAAATAAAATAAAATAAAAATAAAGGAGGCCACTATACTAGTGGGACTAACTCAGTTAGCAAAAGAATAAATAAAAAATGGGGTACATTTGAAAGTCATGACAGTAACAGTATAAATGATCTGATTTAAAGAAGGGCTAACATTTTTAAGGGTCACTTTCTTTGTGGAAACATTATCTGCAGTCTTCACAAAGGTACTGCTATCTAAAACATTTTTATAAGACCCTTTTACTGGGTTGAAGATATGCTAGAATTACACTTTATATGACATATTCAATATTGAGCTGTTTTCTTTTCTCTTGAATGATTTTGCTTACATTCCTAGGTACTTCACTTGACAACCTAATGCTAGCCCTATATCAACTGTTTTCATGATCCCTCAGTTATCCAGGGCT